>NC_135092.1:4487500-4647500 GCF_051107435.1 Chaetodon auriga | reverse complement strand
CAGCTTCTATATGAATGTAACAACATGCAAATGTATTTTGGATGAAAATAGCAAATACTTATTATTACTTATTTTTCATATGTGGATTTCTTTTACATTAATATCCTTATCTGTCCATTCATTAACATTGAGACTGATCTGACTTCATCACAACTGCCCAGAACTTTAAGAGAGAAGAGCGAACAGACAACCCATGACACATGAGAAATGATACAACACTGTGGAATTTAAACTGAGTTGATGTGTCACTCCCCCACACTTCAAGACTGACCTGCCAACGCATCACTCCTCAGTCATTTTCTAAGAAGCACAGATGCCAATGAAGGAGACAAAGGAAGACAGAAGAATGAAACCAAAAGAAAAAAGAGGAAAAGATGCACAAAGTCATCTATGAATCTTCACTTTTCTGACCAAATATCAACAGCGCACCTCAGCTGTTCCTTCTGTTTCTTTCTCTCTTAAATGTTTCATCCAGACTGATGATCTGGTCTCTCAAACGCATCAAACTGAGCCACTCTGTGTGTGTGTGTGTGTGTGTGTGTGTGTGTGTGTGTCTATAATATCACAGCTTTTCACATCTCTTTTCCCGGGAAATTGAGAAGGCTGTTCTCATCATACACACAGGCACAGCATAGCGCACACACACACACACACACACACACGCAGACACACACACACACACACACACACACACACACACACACACACACACACACACACACACACACACACGCAGACACACACACACACAGGATGATTTCAGTGATGGGGGAATATGGAGGCTCATAGTGAACATAATGTGGCTTTATAATGTCCCCCCTGACACAGGAAATAGCCAGAGGTCTGGGACTGAGTGTGTGTGTGTGTGTGTGTGTGTGTGTGTGTGTGTGTGTCTGAGAGGAGAAATACCCATCAGAGGAAGGAAATAACGAATCACACTGCGGCTTTTCAGAGCACTGAGGGCTCCATGGGTGCACACACACATGCATGCACACACACACTCTATCTCATCAGTGTGTCACGCACTTTCATGTAAAATCCAAAATAATCTGACATGTCAGGTACATTTTTCATGATTTCATGATTTTTAATATTAATAAGGATGAATTTTGCAACAACAGGCTCCACACACACACACACACACACACACACACACACACACACACACACATTATTAGAAATCCACACACCTACACTAAAAAGAAGCACAAATAACTGGCAGAAATAATAAATAAAATAAAACATTTCCATACTGATCTCTTCACTTGGTTCGTTAACATTGCTGCTTATCTTATTAATAATGAACAACGGTAAAAATAATAAATATATATCTGCCCCTTTCAACATGAAAAGCTGACTTTCTTCCTAATTTATTGGGCGTAAAATTGTGTGTACATGCGTTTGTGCAGAATTCCACCTAACCCTATGTGTGCAAGTGTCTGAGTGTGTGTGTGTGCGTGTGTATGTGCCTGAGTGTGTGTGTGTGTGTGTCTGCATGCTTTCCCCATCTGTGCAAGTGAATAACTAGTGCGCGTCAGTCGGCACATGTGAGAACCATCATGTGTGTGTGTGAGTGTGTGTGTGCGTGATTGCGTGCAGGTTTTCAGGTCGGAGAACAAAAACATTTCTCCACAGGTGACGGCTCTTTACGAGTCTCTTCCACACTCATTTTATTAGCCTCCCATTTTCCTTTCAACCACCAGGACTTTTTTTTGGTGAAGTCCCCACGCAGACGTTTTTCCCTCTCTCTCTTTCACCAATTTCCTTTGATTTAATTACTGCCACATGCTGCCGACTGCCAGCGATCGTTAGCGAGAGAGCCGCCTCGACCAACGCAGGCCTGACAGGCTGAACGGGGAAGATGCAGAAAACACAGAAATAAAAAACACACTTCAGCACACAGACACAGATGTGGAGGCCTGCTCATGAGCAAACAGTGTCACAAAAAGATGCACAAACTGCTCTGTTTAACAATGCCTTCGAGGACTCTGGCTGAAATTGAAACTGAATTATTCTTTGAATCCTAAAAACCAGTCAGTGCACCCAGCAGCTGCTGGTCAGCGAACAGCTCCAACCTTAACTGCTGCTAATGTTTCATTTACATCTGTAGACCTGCTCAGTAAGTCAGACACCACACGAATTCAGACAGACTGAGACCTGTAGGAAGGTGGATTGTGGAAACAGATTTATGTCCCCACAACATGAGTAATACACGTCTACAGACACAGACACACACAGACACACACGCACACGCACACACACACACACACACACACACACACACACACACACAATGACAAAGTCTGGATCCCCACTGAGAAAGTGAGGGGATTCAAATCCTGATCCTGTCTAAATCATCCCTTTATCTAACATGTCTGTTCCTGTTAGGCCTGAAACTGACGAGGACTCGAAGAAAACGTGTGTGTGTGTGTGTGTGTGTGTGTGTGTGTGTGTGTGTGTGTGTGTGTTGTATTATTGTGTATGTTTTTGTCTGAGAGTCCATTTTATGGCACTCAGCTGATTGTCCAAGGAGAAATGTTTGCTCTTTCCTCATGCTAGTTTGTTTGGGAAGCCAAAGGTCAAAAGTCAACCACCTGCAACTGATAAATATTCAATGTTGCTTAAGGGCACTATGGTAGGACAGATACAGGGCTATTTGAATTTGAACCCACACCCTGCTTTATCAATGTTTGGTCTACATATAGAGGCTCCTGAGACCACCTGAGAGAGAGAGACAGAAAGAGAGACAGAAAGAGAGACAGAAAGAGAGACAGAGAGAGAGACAGCATCTTCCTTGTTGCAGGAGGCAGTAGACAAGTGGCAGAGAGACGACAAGAAAAAAACACCACAGAGGTAAAGAGTTGGTGTTGAGCCAGTTGGCTGTCTGACAGCTCATTAAGTGCTTTTATAAATAATCAATTGATGAAGTAATTAACAACAATCAAAGTTTCAGAGAGACACACACAGAGAGACCATTTCTAAGGAACTCTCTATAGAGGACTCTGCATCATAGATTTAGATACACACACACACACCCACACGCACCTCAATGACAGCAGGCTAACATGGTACCATATCAAGGTTCTGTCCGAACCATCAGCGTCTTGCCCAAGGACACTTTGACATGTGAGGACTGAACAGCCAACCCTGCAATTAATGGACAACCTAGCTTAACTGTACGTCCTGAGCCACAGCCACCTCGACCTCACCACTGCAACCGAGATGCCCTTGAGCAAGGCCCTAAACTCCCAACACTTTCTCCAGTACCAACATGTTACCATGAGAGACTGACCTCCTAGGAAAGACAGCAGAAATCAGTCTTTAAGGAAACGTGTCCAAAACATCCACAATTGACCTGAAACATGCAGTAAAGTAGTAGTCATGTTAAGCCAAACCACGACGCTTGCCTTATTCCAGCAAGGCTAGCAATTCTAATCCAAACCATGATCTTTCCATGAACCTAACCAAGTAGTGTTTGTACTGTAACTTAACTAAACCTTAACCATAGTGTTGTCACGTCGTAAAACACAAGGATTTTTGAAAGGTGATTTGTAAGTCATGGACCGTAAAAAAGACAAATGTTGTCCTGCTGATAGGAGCCTCAGAGTTGCCATGTGTCCTTCCGGAGGGCGTGGACAGATAACGTATTCTCTTGTCGAATGTGGAGGACTTGATCAATGAACCACAGCTGTTTATGAAAGTTGTTTGTCAGGTAAAATGAATCAGTTCCACCCTGATGCGTCTGCAAGCAGTGGTGCAAGGAGTGACTTCCAGTCACTGACCCCTGATCTGGTTACCTTTTGTCTTCCATATTGACGGCTTTGCAAATCCAACATGTGAGCCAGCACATGGAGAAGACTTGTGTTTGCACTGTACTGAAAATAACCAACTCCAATGAGAACTGTCTTTGGACCCATTGGGGGGCCCTGAGCCCCAGGTTGGAAGCCACTGCTCTAAGAGACAGAAATGGGTTTGATTTCAAAGGGCCCTGAATCATAAATCCAGAGAACATCACCTGCAGGTCGTCATCGTGTAAGAAAGATCGAAACATACAAACAAAAAAATCCCAAACTTACAAAAGTGAAGAGAGAGATAAAAACAAAGAGAGACAAAGACAAAGAGCGGCGAGCGTTTTGATTGGTTGTTTGCTGCCACCACGACAAACACACACGCGCGCACGCACACACACACACACACACACACACACACACACACACACACACAAACGTGTTCTCTCAGCTGGCATGGTGGCAGCCGGCCCGACAGCCAATCAAAACACCCGTTGCAGGGCACGCGGCCAATGAGACCTCTGCTCTCTGCGGCAGCCAAGCTGTCAGGGTGAGAACAAGAGCGTAGGAGGCAGCATGTGTGTGTGTGACTACACACATCGCACACATCTCTGAAGTTTGAGTAAGTTTAATGAATATTTATGGTTTTATTTCTCTTTTCAAAGGTGGAGGAAGACGATGATATTTCTGAAAGATGATTTCCTGTCATTTCCTGTTCTGCCTCTGCTGTTTACAATTTTGCTTCATTCCCTATTATTTATTTACTCCTTTAATCACATCAGCAGGGGCTTGGTTTATTGGATGCGCTTGAGGGCGTTTTCTCTATCTTCCTTTACTGTGTTTCATTTTCATACACTTTTTCTGTTTGTTCTTTTTTAACTTGGAGGTCGTCCACACTGAACCTGTTCTCCCAAATGAAGCTTCATAAATAAATAATCACTGTGTAAATAAATTAAGCCGATGACACATACAGTCATGAAGGTCATGTGTGCGTCACCTTGGATGCCCACGGGACGTCCGGCCTGCTGAGCCGCTGTAAACAACAAACTCTGACGTGGAAATACTGACAGATGTAGAAAAAGGGAACACGAACGAGCTCCGAAAAGTTTGGATTTTAAAAAAGTCACCATGAAATCCGGATTCCTTTGTGATCATCTAAACAAATGTGGGTTAAATTTGGATGTGTGTGTGTGTGTGTGTGTGTGTGTATGTGTGTGTGTGTGCATGCATGTGTGGCTGTGTGTGTCTCATCCTGGTTTGTCTTCGCCGTCTCCATCACCTCCTCTAAGATGGCTGCCATGGCATTTGAATCAGATTAATGGATTCCAACTCAGGAAGTTGGAGTGTTATAACACGACCAGTGTCACCAGAGTGCTGGGTTGCAGGGACCCCGTTGCCTAGGCAACACGCCGGCAGGCACCTAAACGGAGCCAAAAACTAAGATGGCTGCCGTGGCATGTTAATTATTGAAGAGGGTGCAGACGGAGAGGGGGGAGCAGCGAGCATGGCTGCCGGTGGGGTGCTGGGTCACAGTTATCCCGTTGCCACGGTGATACAAGCTGGTGACAGGCGCCCGGGTCTCATTCACCACGGCAACGTAACATGGCATCCGGCACACACGCCAAACCAAAACAAACCCAACAGTAAGATGGCTGCGGCGGGAAGTCGGTGACGACAAGAGACGGCGTTCACCTGCTGATTCAGGTTACGTAGCGTTCAGAGCAGCAGCAGGACGCTTCCATAGCATCTATAATGACAGACTCACAACACAGACCCGTGGTTACACACACACGCGCGGCTGAAACTCACTGAAATGTTCTCCTTTTCCGTCAGGGCGATGTTAATGGCTTCAGCCGGCTTCAGTTTTAATCATTCATATAAAAACACGTCTGTAAAAATAAACCTGCAGTCCAGGTTTTCACATACAGCAACAGTTCGAGAGAGCACTAAAGCACTTAACACACCAACATACATTAACACACATAATCCTTCATCTTCGTCTTTTTTTTTTCTTTTTTTTTTGCAGGGATTTTAACCCCTGACCTCTTCATGTGGAGAGGCTGTGCAGCCATTAGACCATCCGGCTGCTGCATTACATCACCAGATCTCTTTGTACCATCCTCAGAGCGCGTCAGAATGAATTTAAAGGTGTTTCAGCTCACTTTGATGGTGCTGGCAGACCGGAAAGTCTGAGTGATACACCGACTGGAGAATCTCAAGAGGATGAGTGAGCGGAAAATAGAAAATCTGTTTCCATCGAGAGAAAGTTATTTTTAAAGACGTTGGGAAGGGATCAAGGTTTGCTTTGCATGTCATGCTCCAACTACAAACTAAGGAAATAGACAAGTAACTTTACAATCTAATTAAGATGGATGAAAACATGAAGAGGAGAGGATTAAACACAATAAAATGACGTGAGCTGGAGCTCCGAACACAAACAGAGACCTCAGTGTTCCACAGATGGGACACTCAGTTAGTGGGACATGTTTCTGAAAGTTGATTATATCAGAATCTAAATTTGTGTACCCTTTCCTGCAAAGCTTTATCCCAATCCACCAGTTTCAAACACTTCTGTCTGATCTCAATTCAAATTCACAGAGAATAAAATTCGAGCTGATGTACCAAATATTTGGGAGAAAAGGGCAACCTTAAATCAGTAAATAGAAGCCAGAGGATGTGGAGAGCTCGGTGCTCTTATTTCTCCAGAGATGTTACGGCTTCAGAGGTTGTTCCAGGAGCTTGACAGCTTAAATCAAGCCCACCTTAACTGGTTCAAACGGAGCAGACGGTTCCTCTGAACATCTGATTCTGATCCCGTTCAGCCTGGTGATCCATAAAAATGTTAATAAGGATTAGAGTATCGGCCTCCTGTGTGGACTGACTCACTGCACTCTGGTCGTGTTTCCACTGGGCCTGGAAACTGCCTGTCTGCCTCCACACTCGTCTCTTTTATCCGTCCGTGGCTGAAAAATGTTCAGTGGATAAAAAGAGAGAAATGACAGCCACGACGCTGCAGCGCTGGACCCAACACACGACCAACTGATGACTGAACTATTCTCAGTGCCTTTCCAGCAGTGAGGAGAAAAATGTAAAGTAGCACTAGAGTCAGGAGGTTTGAAATACTTGGGACTCAACCTCTGGAGAGCAGGAATATTCATGCTAAGTTAAAAAAAAAAAAAGGCCAGTAATTGTTCAAGTAAAATACCTCACTGGGTCAGATTATGGGACAGGCTAATGGACATTGTTGTCAGGCTTGTCGCTAATGGAGGATTTATGTATTAAAGGATTACGGCTGTGGCTGGCGTGCACCTCCTTAAAATGTAACCAAACATCAGCTATGGAGAATACTGCAAGAAGTGTGATTGGTCAGCTTGGACTGGTTATGTTTTCTCTTACTATTCTCTGATGGTGACAGAGATTGTCACAGAGATTGACAGAGACTATTTATCAAGTGAAGTGCTTTACCTTTACGTGGCAAAAGAATAAATACATTAAAACTCAGTGCAACAAGAGGAAGAAACCACGAGAAGCTAGAAGTGCATCCCTCTCTGACACAACTCAAAGAGTGTTCAGCCCTGCAGTGAAAGTAGGATGCAAGAACAGGAGCATGAACACAGTGATTGGACGGCAGCAGTCTCTGAACAGTAAAGACAGAGCAGCCTTGCAGCTGTGGCTCTTTAACACAAGCTGAATGTAAACAGTTACTGTGGAGAATCCAGCACGATACAGGCTGATCACAGACCAGAGATGGATCTGGCATTGTGTTAAATGCAGCAAAACCTCCACTGTGGGTATCTACAGTGAGACAACCGAAGCACTGCCATAACTCCCTGCATCAAGGAAAAATTCACCTTTTAGAACCTAATTAAACACTGACTTTCGAATGTCAACTCACTGAAAAACAAATCAAAAGTGTGGTGAGTGGACGGAGAGCTGAACTCAACTTCCTCCAGTTGGGGGACGTGGTCAGAGAGTCTTTGATATGACCTCATCCAACAGGGGGAGTCAAGTTTCATTTCCACACCAGGAGAGAGCGTCTAACTTCAGCTTTAACCCCTCAGTGTGTTAATCCGCTGTGATGACAACATTTACACAATTAATTATGTTGAAATACATTCTAAAAGCATCTTTTCCACTGCTCTCTCTTATCTGCGTTTCCCTGGACTTAAAAGCGCTCTTCAGGGCAGAAATACTCCCAGTAATCAAATACATGAATTCAAATATTTCCCTTGTCTCAACCTGAACCTGTGAACCTTCAAAAACCACCACAGAAGAAGCCGTTTTCAGCAGCAGTGTGGAGACGCAGCCGGTAAGAGCCTCTAATAGCCAACATATGGAAGCTCGCTGGTTGCCAGCAACACAATCAGGACTGCATTATTTGGCCCACACTGGAATAATAAAGGAGCTAGATCAAAGAGCTGATTACTTCAGCACTCCAGAGCTGCACAATTCTTTCCTGTTTGTTCTTTCTTTATGTCCTCCTTTATTTCTCTTTGTTGTCTTTGACTCATTCTTCCTCTTTCATTTTTCTCTTTCTTTTCCTGCTTTTTCTCTTTCTTTCTTTCTTTCTTTCTTTCTTTCTTTCTTTCTTTCTTTCTTTCTTCTGTGACTGGGTATAGCACCCATTTTGCCCACGCATGGAAGCTGGGTAGCATCTATCACTATGGTTAGTGATGGATGTGTGTGTGTGTGTGTGTGTGTGTGTGTGTGTGTGTGTGTGTGTGTCTGTGCGTGTGTGTGCACACACACGTGCTAAAGCCTATTCTCATATGTACTACACACAAGCTTCACAGTAAAAAGCAAGCTTAAGAAAGTTACCATTTTTGGCAAGAGAATAAAGAAAAGCTGTGTTCTGTGTGTGTGTGTGTGTGTGTGTGTGTGTGTGTGTGTGTTATGTATAACACACTACTCTAAACCAGGGCTGACACACTTGTTCATAGTAGAGCCCCCTTCACACACGCACACACACACGCTTAACAAAACGACAAGCCCCATTTTCCACTTTGATAATGAAGACTGGGTAGGTTTTATGTGTGTGTGTGTGTGTGTGTGTGTGCGTGCGTGTGTGTGTGTGTGTGTGAGTTTTAGTGGGTCAGTCATGCTGTGGTGAGCTGTTAGGGAGGCTGTATGGACTCGCTGATAAACACTGGACAGCTGTCACACTTTAAACAACAAGACAACAAAACTGTATAACACAATGCAGCACAGTGCAGCTGAACGGCAGTTAGCAGCATCTTTGTGCTCAGACGCTAACACGTATTCTGTTAGCAGTGCGGCTTCAGTGGCATTGACAGTTTATGTGAGGATCATACAGTCCAGCGTCATGGATGGATGAGGGTTTTTGTGTAGCTGACGCTGGTGCCTTCAGTCACTACAGTCACTGATGCAGCGTTCAAGACATTTACAATAATTTGTAAAAATGGAATAAGCCTTGAAAGTACAACCTCACGAGTCAGTGCTGATGTATTTCATATTCAACGACTGACAGTGTTTGTCACTAACCGTAACCAAGGGTGGGATTAGTTCTCTAACTAATGTCCTTTACAATATAAAATCTCCTAAATTCACTTGTACGGATAATCTGTTTTATTTGGATGTAGACGTGTTTCACAATGCTTAATCTAACCCTGCTGTTAGTTCAGAAACACTTGTGTCTAAGAAGTCAATATTTTGTAACCCTCTGTCATCCTCAAAATCCTAAAACTCCCCTTTGTGCATGTCCACAAGTTAGTCATTAACTTTCCCATTTGATTTTTGAATATCAAAGTCAAACAGTCAGATCTCTGCAGACACCTCTCTGGTTAAATAAGCTTTGTGCTTTCAATCGGATTGTTCTGTATAAAACATTGAAGAAAAATGTTTTATTAGTTCATTCATTAATTTTTTTCTGTTATTGCAAAGCAGTTAAAAAATGAACATTAGCTGTTGGGACATTGTGTCGTCTTTTCCGTGTGGGGAATAACACCGCCGACCCCTGCGGTGTCACTGCCTTGCTCCATGCGAATTTCTGAATGAAACAAAGAGCAACAAGATCTTTGTTTGTTCTTCAACAGCAAAGTACGCATTTTCATGTTGAAGTGGGCTACAGAATGTGTAGAATAGGCGATTTAAAAGGCCTTCGCGCACACACGTAAACACACACAAACACGCACACTGGGGCATTGTGGGGATCGCCGGTGCACCACGCTGAGAGGACCGTTGGTTTGAAGCCCATTTCGTCCCGTGCTGGCACTGCCAGGCTGCATGCAAATAGGTCAAACACACAAGCAGACACGCACTCTCTCTCTGTCTCACACACACACACGCACATGCACACACATGCACACACACACACAATTACAGAGCAGTTTGGGTCAAACAGTTTGGGTCTCTCTATCCTGCTGTCACTGCATTAATGCTTGGCTTCATATATATGATTGGAGCAGAACGCTGGCCCATCCTGCTCTGTTACACACCACCTTCCCCTATATGCATATACACACACACACACACACACACACACACACACACACACACATATATATATAAATTATATACATATATACATTGAAGGTACATGCGATCAAACATCTGGTCGACATGACGCTGACTGTTTTCACTCTCCATTCATCTAGATTTGTTTTATGCTGCTGTTAGTACTCATGCATCTCCAGCCAACAACATCACTGCTCACACACACACAGAGAAAACACCAAATCAACCATTGAAAATCAGCACTGTTCCCAGCGAACAGTGACAGGAATGAAGGTCGGAGTGACAGCAGCCACACAGCAGACAAACCGAGTCCTCCTGAACAGTGAAGTGAGGTGATAATGCAGCACAAACAGTGTTTTACAGCAGTTCAGGACATAAAACCCCAGCTGAGCTTTTGTTTTGTTTTATGAAACTGAAGCTGAGTGAATAAAAGTCCAACCAAAGCACTGAATAAATCCTGTGCTACAAACACATCGCTACTTCTAATACAACTAAGGGTTTCCAGAAAAAGTGAAGTTTTAGATGAAATAAACGATTTCCTTCGAATATTATTAGCCGACCAGCTAACACACACAGTAGCCATATTTAGTCTGTTGTTTGACAGCCTTCCTAATGTCACAGGAAGAAAGTGCTGATGTTCCTTTTCTTTTGCATTCATTCAAACCAAACGCAGTGTCTCTTGGATCGTTTATTAGCTGATATCAAAGCGATTGCTTGCAGTGTCTCAGTAACAATTAATTTTCCTCTATTAGCTTTTTCCACAACATCAAAACTGCACCACAGCTGCAGAATCGATCCAAAATTCATTCAAAAGTGAAGAGATTCATCCAACAAATTCTCCAAAGCTGAATCCCCGGCTACAAACAAAGATCAGCCACATAGCAACAGAGTCTGAAGCTCCCTGATTAAACATTTCCTCCATCACATACAGGAAGTGATGGATGCATTTTAAGCACATTAGCTGATGTGGGCTGATCTTGTAGTTGAAGCAAGCATTTGCTTCTGCTAGCCTCATGTAGCAAAAAATGGTCTGTACCTGATATGTAAATGAAACCAGCATTCGCTTCAGCTTAGTCAGCACATCTTATTAGCATGCTAAACAATGAATATATCTAGTACGCTAATTAGATGTGCTAACAAGATATTAGAAACATAAATCAGTTAATTTTATCGGTGATCAAACAATCAGTTCCCAATCAGGAAAAGATCGCCTCATCACCAAAGACAGCCAATCAGCACGTCACAGTCACCTCCAATATGGCTGCCAGAGGGCTGGATGTGCAGCTAAAAGGCCTCTGTTCCCTGATGGTCTGTGTGGACGTACAGCCAGCCAACCAGACACATGAACCGCCATCAACTGCTGCTGCTGCCTGTCCCCGTCTGCCAGCTGACCTTGATGTTCAGAGGTTTGATCGGGCTGGCAGACACTCAGTCGGACGCCAGGAATCAAACCTGCGACTCAGACTCTCAGAGCTTCTCTTCCCATGGACAGGTCAGGGTGGAAATTCCCAGCTATCCAAAGAATGCTGGCCCATTCTGCTCTGCTACAGGCCACCTTCCCTTATGGGACACACACACACACACGCACACGGATGACTCACTCTTTGAGTATGTGTGTGTGTGTGTGTGTGTGTGTGTGCGCGTGTGTGTGTGTGTGTGGATATGCATGCACATCAGTTTGGCAGCTGCGACCTTCATAAAGACAGAGAGACAAAAACTGACCACAGTCTCTGTTACACAACCTGCATATTATCGATGAAATACGGCAGATCCCGTGTTTCATCTTGCTGTTTCTGACAAATTCCAGTCGCATTCAGGCACATTACGACTGGTTTTCAAGCTGTCAGGAAATTTAAAGTCAGGCTTTCTAAAAGCAGATAGAAATACATTTAACACAGCATCAACAGATGAATCCCTGATCGACTGCAGAGCAGCAAAACTCAGCCAGGTGCTGATGAAATACAGCCAACAGTGCCAGATTCAAACATTTTAGTATCTATTAAAACGTCTTGCTGTCCTGTGACAACAAACTCTATATGCATTATTATTTTATAGAGATTTGGAGAAATTCATTCCCCACATTGTATGTCTTCATATGGGAGCCTCTCTCTAAAGTCTCTCGACTTTATCTGAGGTTTATCTTTTATTTTCCTAATTAAATGCTATGGAAACCTCCATATTTCAACATTTCTTCAGGTCCACTTTGGATTATATGTGTATCTTTCTGAATGAAACTATATATTGATTGTAAAGAATGTATAAATACTGGATATATGGCATATAAATTGATCAAATAATCAGTTTTGGATCACGTGTGACACAATAAGCATGTGGAGCTTGTGGTAAATACAGTCTTTGTCTTTGATGTGACTCCAGTGGTTTGTTCTCAATTGATAAAGAAAATGTTTCAATAAATAAGATGTTGTTGAAGAATGAGAGCTGAGTTTCAGTGTGGGACAAGCCCTCGCTTTTAAAAGTTTGATTTCGACCAAATGTGTCAAAAAAGAAAAAGAAAATCTAATAAAAGTGCAAATTCAATTTTAAAAATCTATATTTTTCAGCATTTTAACATTGGGAGGCTGTGCCGACATGCTTCTTGAAGATTCATTAGTAATATAGAGTAGAGTACACCTGAGAAAATAAAGTAAAAAAAAAAACAAAAAACAGCACGTTTGCAATGCTGCAGCTCCAGCCTTTCATCGTGCAGGCTGCATGCTGCGTTTTTTCTCTGCTCAGTCTCTTTTCACTGCAGGTAAGCATGAAGTGCCATAAAAGACATTTCAGAAAAAAGAAGAAATAAAAGAAACTTCAAGTTGCATTTTTCTTCTCACAACCAAAAACATCCCGCAGGATTTCAGTCTCACAGCCACATTTTAGCATGACAGAGTGGAGCTACATTAACCCCGACAAAACCACACACACACACACACACACACACACACACACACACACACACACACACACACACACAGTAAAGATGAACTTCAATTCAACACCACAGATTAATATCATACAGAAGCTTCAACCAAATGAACCACAATCTACCATATATATCTACCGTATATATGACTATAAGTAATCTTACACCTTTATGCAAGATTTAACAGGAAAATGTGTCATCATCACTGACACAGCAGCTCTTCATCAGCAGCCACATATATTTCAAACGCGAGACAACTATGACATCACTAATGACCTCCTAATTATCCCTTCCCCTACATTAGTAATGAAGAGCGGAAACATACAAGACGTCATGTAAGAGGGACGTCTTATCGTAATCCACGCTATTCAAAGAAAGTGAGGAGATTAAGAAAAAAAAAGAAGAAGCCAAATTAAACCAGAAAATGTCTCAGCTCTTCATCAGCAACTGGGCTGATATTTGATATATACATGTGGCAACAAATCCAATAAATTCTTGTCATTATCACTGAATCTGTCGGGTTATTTGTTGGATTCATTAATTCATAATTTCAAATATCAAAGTTTCCACAAATGAAAATGATATTATATTATTTCTGACATAAAAACACTAAAAAAGAAAAGTATAAAACGGCTGAACATGTTATCATAACTGAGAACGATTTGTTTTACATATCAATAAAATTCAGGCAGAGACAACAAACAGTAATCACCAGCATCACACACCTCTACGACGCAGATTACCTGAACCTAAAGGTGGTCAGTAAACACATCACTCATTCATTTTTCACTGACTTCCTGTGTAATAAAAAAAAACAACAACAACACAGTGTAGTGTGCAGAGCCTGCGGTGTGTGTGTGCGTGGGTGTGAGAGTGTGTATGTATCAGCAGCTCTTTGTGTATCAGTGTGTGTATCAGCGGCATCAGTGTCAGATAATCTGACGCAGAAGGATTAAGTTTAAGCCTGAATGGTGTGTCAGGCTTTAACCGGCCGGACAACACACGCACACACGCACACACACACACACACACACACACATGCAGACACACACACACACACACTTTAAAGTCACTGGAGAAAAACTGAATGACCCCACTGACAGGGCAGCACTTTGCGTAAACACGCGCGCGCGCACACACACACACACACACACACACACACGCAGACACATATTTGTAAGCATAAATGTGTTTATCATCAGATATAAAAAAGGTTCAGAGAGTGTATGAAAGTACTCAGAAACACATAACACACACTGATGCACTGATCCTCCAGAGGATCCTACAGAGCAGAGGGGAATACACACACACACACACACACACACACACACACACACACGTAAATGGAAAGATTTTTTTCACTCTCAGGATTTTTTTTTCATCCTCATATGCAGAAAGGTAACCGCCCTGTTAACATAACACACTGTACATACACATACATATTCATTCCATACATTAAAAACACGCACACGCGTTTTCGAATGATCTAACTTAACCTGGTGTGTGTAGAAAAAGGCTCACCCCTAAAACTTGAAGACAGAAAGTGGAGCAAACTAGAAACACACACTCATCAGACACATTTTCAGCATTTCTAAAACCAAAAGTTTCAGCCGAACCCACACACAGGGAAAAAAAAAAGAAAGAGCATGCTGGAGCAGGAATACACACATTTACAAATTCAGACACACACACACAGTAATGATTAACATATATATCAAAGTTTATGCTCATAAACAAAAAAAAACAAAAAAAAACGCACACATTTAAATACAAAAATACACACAACAAAATCAGCTTTTTTTAGTTGTTCAAACAGAATAACTCAAGCAGATGGAGATGGAGGTCTACACACACGCGCGCACACACATACACACACAATGCATCTATTTATAAAGTTATAATTGCATAACACGCTGTGCTCTAATTCCAGCCTACTGAGCACACAGGATGTCCACACACACTGGCTTCACAATGACAACACACACACACGCACACACGGACGCTAAAACTCGCCTTTGCTGCGTGTTTACTCCTCATGCACAGGACACACATGCACATGAACATGTGAAAAACACATTTTATGCTTGCATGTACAAACAGGCAACGTAAAGAAAAAGATCACACTGTCAAACACACACACACACGCACCTTCTGTCTATTAAACAACAGCATCAATCCACAAAAACACAGACATTTGCATATTTAGTGCTGCAGGCGTGACAGCTTCCCTCTGTAGTTTCAGTCATTTTAATATTTCCACCAGGACAGATTTGAAAATATTTCCGAGAGTCGATTCATTGAACCGAATTTCCGCAACACTGCAATCATTTCTGTCCTTTCAGTTTAAATCGATTTGTTGCTTAAAAAACAGAAACACATTTTTAAAAGGTTGACATCATCATGTTTAGAATCTTTTGTGTGCAGTCACTTAAAAAAACCCCCACTAGAATTCGATGAGAAAATGAGACAAATATTCTTATTCAACACAAGAATTTCATCAGGACAGTGTGGCCTTGACCTTTGACCTCCTTTCGACTGGTTCTGGTTGTAACCTGCAGCTTCTGCTGTTTTACAGTGAAAGCACCCAAATGTAAAATTAAGGGAAAATGCTCTTTCTAAAGGAATTACAAATTTGAACATAAATAACCATTTAATTTCACGTTCACTGGAAAAGATAAAATATTACACAATAATGTGTAAGATATTTGATATGAAATATTATTTCTCATTATCAACATCATTATTTTGTATCCGACTATGAACTAAAACATGATGAATTCAATCAGAAATCAATTTAAAATCCTGAGTGTCGTTTGTCTCTCAGAAGCAGCCAGCGCTCAGTATATTGCAGACCAGTGGAATGGTCTGTTTAAAGTGTTTAAAGTGTGTGTTTCCTGTAGCTGCACATTGAGAGAGGACTGCAGGATTTTGGCAGGCTGTTTCAGGACTCTCCTAATTAAAACTTACTGAATATTCAAATGCTGTGTTAGCATAACAATAGCCGGCTGGCCGGGTCGGCTTTAAATGAGGCCTTTTGTTTTAGTCGAGCTTTCTGCTGCCTCATTAAGCTGCTGGAGCTTAAGTTAGCAAGCCGACAGCCGCTAACCAGAGCTCGGGCCTCGGCCCTCACCCTCCTCCTCTCTCCCCAAACGCCCTCCCCCACGCTCTCCCCGAACCAAAGCCCCAATTCAGCCTCTTCACTGTTTGGTCTCGCCGGGCCGCAGCTCGCTGCTGCTGCAGCAGATCTGTCCGAGCCTTTCTGTCTCTTCTCTCAAACCCCGACCACTCTGCCCCAGTTTCCACTCGCTCCACTTCTCTGCCTCCATAACGCTCCGACCGGCCTGAATCTGCTTTCACACGACCAAGGAATCACCAAAACACGTCCAGCTCAGCCGGCCTAAGCCAGACAAACAGCATCTCTTTATTACGGCGATTCTCTTATTTGTGTGTTTTCTCCTCCTGCCAGCGGACGGCGGGTGTAAACAAGCTGTGACACAGACAGACAGAGTGAGACAGGGGGGTAAAGTGAAGATGGAAAGGAGCTTGGCACCGGATCAAGACTGTCGACACAATGTGCCATCCAGCAGCCAACCACCAAACAAAGCGGTGCCACGCCGAGCCCCGTGGCATCGCCGAACTAAAGAGCTGTGACTCCGAGCGAAGCCGGCGAGATACAAAGAAGGCCCAAAACTACGGGGAGAGAGTGGGTACAAAAAGCGTAAAACTCTGAAGCCGATGGCCGACAGCGTGGGGCTGAAGCACTCGGCGGCCGGATGGAGGCCAGAGACCCGACAGGCTCCGAGAAGACAGAGGACGACTGTTGGTGTGGCAGCGTTCAGACAACAGAGGCTCTGTTTACAGCTGCACAGGTCACATCAGCTACAAAACCATCTGAACACAGATTACTGATAACTCCAACATCTAGAGAATCCAAACCGCAGAGCATTTTCACTAATTTCACAATTTAGTCGACCAAAAATAAGCGTGTACAAATAAAGGACGGATAAAAGACGTTCCAAGAGGAGTCGGAGAATCTAAAGCCAACCACGAGAATTAAATCAAATCAGGCTCAGAAATGAAGGTTACACAGATGGAAAAACGGCAATAAATGCACCATTCAAAAGATTTTCTGCAAAAAAATCTAAGCATATATGTTCTGTAAAAAATAAAGAAATGAATAATTAAATGTGTGCTTGCTGTCTTTTCCCTCAACATGCTCATTTTTGTGGACAAATATTCACAGCTGCTGTCTGGTGTGATTGAAGAATCATCTCAGAAGGCCTGTAAGCTGCTAGTTTGGACTTATTATTATTCATCTGAAAACAAAATTACCATTTATACGATAAGCTTTGAAAATCTGGACCAAGAATTCTTTTTTTTGATCATTCCTCGTCTTCATTTTGCTTTCATCATTTCTTCTTTATTTTCTCTTTTTATTTTCTTCTTTTCTTTCAACTCCCGAAAAGCAGCAATTAAGAGTCAAAGGTGAGACAAAGGCAGACAGGTAGGGGACAGACACTTCACTGACAGGTGAATCTGTAGGAAATGCCAGCTTTCAATCTTCGTTTACACCTGCGACTTACAGACATTCCTGCTTTTATGTGAAAATAAAAAAAAAAACTGTGAAATTCATTCACCTTGGCTTTACACCCTGTTTCTCATTTCTAGCCTTCACTTCACCCCTCCCAGCCCGACCCACCACCCCCAAAATCACTTCACCCTGTTACTGGTGTTTTACAGGTGGGGGTTACTGGGAGACACACAGGCAGACAGACTGACAGGTTCACAGGAGGTCAGACAGCTTCATACTTGCTGACTGACTTTCTCAGATGTATTTGACTTTTTGTATCCAGACTGTTTTATCATTGTCAAAAATGAAAATTACACACACCATATCTGTACACAAGTACACGGACATATATAGATCTACAGATGGCTGGATCTCCAATTTGTCATTTTTAGAATTTGCCGCATTTACATTATTTTGAAAAAGGCTTAAAAATAACCCACTTCATAACATGATATCTCCGAAATTAATATGAAATACAAAACTCTTCGTGTAATTAAGGGAAGACTTATTTTCCAGCTTTGCCTAAAATGTATTTTTGAGTAAAATCAGTACTAAAAAAAACCCAAATGCAATTTCAGGCCAAATAACGGCAGAAAATATACAATTTAAGCAGTTTTGGAAGAAATTAAAATTTGGAAAAACCACAAGCCCCTGAATGAAACGCACAATCCTTCAAAAAATAGAAATTAAAAAAACCCGCACGTGTGACATTTCCCCTCCGAGAAAAAAACAAGACAAAACGTTAAATAAATTCAGGAATAAGGCTCTTAGTTTGGGCATTTAGGTCCATTTAAGGAAATTAGAAACAAGCGACAGAGAAGGACAGAAATGAAGCTGCAAGCGGATTATTTCAAGATGATTCTGGGAGCGTCGGCTGCGCAAAATCCGGGAGACAAACAGAAGAAACGTTAGATTTGGGACCATTTTTGATATCATTTTTCTAAAAGCAGAGGTGTGACACACACATACACACACACTTGCACACGCAACCTGTACACACACATTGATCACATTTCAGAAGTCTGTCCAACCTTTTTTTTATCCAAGCGCTACGGCAGTCTACAACAGCTACTGTCACTTTCCCCGCTCCAAACACACACACACACACACACACACACACACACACACACACACACACAGTTATTTCCCTCGATAAACAACAGCACTGCCGTTTTTCCAAAAATAAACCCCGGCAGACGGACAGAAAGCGCTCAGTCCGCTCGCACTTTGACGCGCGGCGGCGAACCGACGCGCCGTTAAGTTGGTGCGTAAAAAGCGACACTCTTCACCTTCACACCTCCTCTCTCTCTCCCGCGCTCTCTCTCTCCTCTTTTCTTTCCCCTCTCTCTCTCTCTAACTCCCTCTCTCTCACCATTTCTCCGTCTGACTCCCAAACCCTCAAGGAGGAAGAAAAAGACACGAAGGAAGGGATGGAAGGGTGTCTTACCGCTTTGCCGTTGTAGTAGTACATCAGTGAGCTGCCTGTCATCCCGGGGATGGTGTACGCACAATACATCGTTCCTCTCCTCCGCAGAAAGAAGAAAAACTATTTCTCCCTTTTTTCTCTCCGCGTGTCTCTCCCTTTCTCTCCCTGTTTTGGTTTATTACGCTCCCCCCGCCCCTTCTCTTTTCTTTTCTCCACCTTTCTTCTTTTTCCTCTTCTGTTTGAACTTTTCTTGGATTTGTTATGATCTCAAACTCTCGCCACTCCGCTCGCGTGTTCCTGCCTGCGCGTTTTTTTCCCCCGCCGACAATTCCTTCAGTTGCATTTTCCCATATGGCCGAGCCGAGGCACGCGGAATATGCAAAGTAGGCAGAGAGAGAGAGAGGGGAGTGCCCCTCCCCTTCTCTCTCTCTCTCTCTCTCTCGCTCTCTCACACACGTAAGCGCGCGCGCAGAAAATGTACGGAAGGTTGAAACCTATCACGCGGACATATAAACACACGCAGGCGATCACGGACACGCGCGCGGTCGCCGCCACTCTTTCAACTTTCCACAGTAAATCTGGAAGTCATCCCTCCCTCCCTGCTCGCGCGGAGCTGCAATTCGCCGTCTGCCTTTGAACTGAGCCGAACATTCACTTTTTCCACCGCTGTCAGACCGCGCGCTTCTTTCAACATGCTCTCCTCCTTTTCTCTCCTTCTCTTCTCTCTCCTCCCTTCTTCTCCAGTCATCTCTCTTCCCCTTCTCTCTCTTTCTCCCCTCGTTTACTCCTCTCCCATCTTGTTTTCTCCTCTCCTTCATCCCTTGTGTCCTCCCCTCTCATCTCCTTCGTTCCTCTCTTATTTACTCTCCTCCTATCTTCCCTTATTTCCTTCCCCCTCGTTTGCTCCTCTTCCATCTAGTTTTCTCCTCTGCTCTCCTTCTTCTTCCCTTGTGTCCTCCCCACTCATCTCCTCCCTTCCTCTGTTATTTACTCTCCTCCTTTCTCCCCTTGTTTCCTCCTCCCTCGTTTTCTCCTCTCTTCCACTGTTTTCTCCTCTCCTTTATCCCTGACGTCCTCCTCCCAGTTTCCTCCCTTCCATTCCTTTTTCCTCTGCTCCTCCATTGTTTTCTCCTCTCGTCTCCTTCTTCCTCTATTTATTCCTCCCCTTCCTCTCTTGTTTCCCCATATCCAATTTATTTTTCCCATTTCCTCCATTTCCTCCTCTCCTCCCTTGTTTTCTGCTATCCTCTCACGTCCTCCTTTCTTTTCTTGTATTGAAATATCTACTACTTTCTTTCCAAAGCTGAAGTGTTGGCGCAGATAACAGCACTAACGGTCAGTGCAGTTTTGGTGATTGGCAGGTAAAAAGACGTCCAACCATCCATTAAAACTGGACGAGATGTTTTTGAAAAGTTTACATGTTTAAGATTACAATCTGTATTTCAACGGCATTTCTATTTTATATTCTATTCATATTCTTATATTCTATTTTTATATTCAACATTTAACAGGTACAGGGACTCCTCAACAGATTTCTTAGAATTTAAGTTTTTTTTTTTTTTTTTACATAAATTTCAATGATAATGAGAAATTAATTTTAGCTTATGCACGTCCACCAGCAAACAAGATTAGTCTATTTTAATCATCATTTCTTCATTTGATCGGTTCACAGAGAGCGGGCCAGGCGTCATATTTTTATATTTGAAATCTCAAATGTTTAAAATGTGTGTATGGAAGCAAAGAAAGGAAGTACTGTCATACACGTATGATGAAGTGTATTATACACTGCGCTTCGTTTTGGCTCACTCCACTTGCTTGGGAGAGGTCTGTGACGTGAGCTAGTTGGGATGATGGGAAATTTGATCTGTTTTCGAATCCTTCTGCAGCCTGTAAGTTAAAAGTCAGGTTCTATTTAGCACGCAAGTGGAATTTAACTCGCAGTATGCATGGTGGAAGTCAACAGACACTTTCCCCTCTCACAGGGTAAAAAGTCAAATGAAATCTCAGTGTTGAATCCAAATATATGTTTGTGTTTCTTGGATTCAGTTCTGTAAAAGTCCAGTGAATTTCCTGCAGTCCTCCTCTGTAACCGTCTAAATTTGACTCTACTGCTCATCTTTTTCTTCATTTAAAAAAAATATTGCCAGAACAACCAAGTGCTGGTTGCTATGGTGAACTGCTACCAATCTACACCTGATAATGGTGCTCTGCCTGATCATCATCATTTTTATCTCACGCACAAACATGTGTGATTTGTTATTAGTTTTATGATTGTGATTTTTGTTTTTAATTGGGCTGTACAAGTTTTGACCTCCCTGACAAGAAAGTTGAGGCAGACCTGGAGAAACGAGAGTGATCAGAAGTGGAAAGGCAGTGCAGTCGCTCTCTCAGTTATATAATACATAATCATACAAAAAATATGACATCAATTTAAGGAAACAATGCTCAAACTCAAATTGACCAGTAGGAGGCGCCATAAATACCTCCAATATATTGATCTGAATGAGTGTTTGCTATTTTTCTGGCACACAGTGTTACTTAAACCATAGACTGGCTGGGACTGTTTAATGTGGCCTTTTATCTAAATATAATTGTGTTAAAACAATGACTTTGTGTGAGGAGCTGTTCGACTGTTTATTTGCAACATGATCGCAAAGTTTAATTCGAACTGATCAGATGGCGCCTCGAAAATTAAAGGTAAACTCTAAAATACCACAGAGCCTCCATTGTAAGTCTGATTGACACGCAGGTTTGTGTACAGACCCAGAAAAACTGACTCCCCAGACTTAACGCAGCACCGAGCAGGTCTGCCGTGTCGGATTGGAAAATTTCTCGTTGCTTCAATACTCAGGTTGCTTCAATAAGCTTTAACATTTTTGGATCATCTACAACAAGAGTGGTACAGACATTAAAGAGATGCTTCACTTCCAGATAAGTTTGGTTGGCCCGTGGGCTTGTTTACACTCCATCTACAGCCTGAAATCGAACGTGAACAGTAAAATGATTACCCAAGCTGTCCATCCTAAACATCCATCACGGTTAACAGGCTGACTTTCTGCTTCAACTATAGTTTTCATGAGCCATAAGGGATTATTACTGATATTTCCAGTGCTCTCACTTTCAGCTCACTGGACAACATACACTTTGTGTGGTTAAAGGTGTACTCCAACAATTTAGCACTGCACTCCCACAAAGCTGGGCGCCTCACAAGGGACAGATTTTAAAAGAATGGTTAAGATCTAAGCAGCAGAGGCTGAGGTATCCTGACCTTTAGTCTCCATGAGTCAAAAACTCTGGATCCTACATGTCCCATAATTCATTTGCCCCTCCCTGACAAATGCCCACCTCTCAAATCACAGGCTTTAGATTACGGTCAGGCCAAGATAACCCTGATGACATCACTGTGACATCACTCCGAATTGACAAAGCTCCTGCAGAACCACAGAAGACATTTGTAGTTTTTTCTTATGTGTTAAATGTTGTGTTACTGCTAATATTACTGTTTTTGAATATTTTCCAAATATTTGGTAATGTTGTACTTTGCTTTGGAAAGATGGCTATCTGAAACTTTCACGCCAATAAAGCCATTGAGACGAATTGAACGAGATGATGATGAAAAAAAAAAAAAACAGTGCGAGGGGGAGAGAGAGAGGGATATCAACAGTCACCAAAACAGTCAGGCAGTGGTTCAGTCTTCCAAATTTCATATTAACACCGTCATCATTCATCCTATTCAAACAAATAATAGACTTCAAAACAAGCGAGCAGACGTCCCAAACTCTCTCTCTCCTCCATTCTCTCCCTCTCTCTCTCTCCCTCTCTCTCTCTCCTCTTCTTTCGGCTTTAATTTGATTAAAAAGCGAGCTGCAGGAAGGGGAGGGAGGGCTGATGCACATCTAATAAGTGGACCATCTGTCTGCAGCGCTGGCTGGCTCCCAGCATTGTACCCAACCAGACTGCATGGGAAATGAAGGGAGAGATGGAGGGATGGAGGGAGGAAAGAAGTGCAGGGCGAAAAAAAAAATCCAGAACCCAAAAAGAGTGACCCGGTTGAGGAAAAGAAGCAGAGACAGCATTTTTAATTTTGTCTGACGCTTGCTTGGTCAACAAACCTGCATAGGAGACGAAGAAGAATGAAGAGCAGAGGATAGAGGGAGGAGGAGAGGAAGAAAGAAAGAGTGCTCAAAGGAGAGCATTAGGAGAGGAGAGCAGGAAAGGAAAAATGTGAGGGAATAAGGAAAGGGAGGAGAGGACAAAATGATGGAGGAGAGGAGGAAAAGTAAGGTTTGGGGGAGAGGAGAGGGAAAAAAAGGAGTGAGAAAGGACAGAAGAGAGGCAGGAAAAGGTAGGAAAGGTGATCGGAGAAGAGCAGCATGGTGGAAAAGAGAAAAGAAGGGAGGAAATGAGAGGAGGAGGGGATGAAAGGGGAGAAGAAAAGAAGGGGGGAAGATGAGCAAATGAGGGAGAAAAAAGAGGGGGGAACCGGAGAAAAAGAGGCAAAAAGATGACAAAAGAAAGAAGGAAAGGAGAAACGGAGGAAGGAAGGGATGAGTGGAGAGGAGAAAAGAAAGTGGGAAAAAATAAGGTGGGGACAAGAAAAAGAGGTAGAAAAAAGAAAGGGAGGGAGGACGGGGGAGGTGAGAGAAGAGGAGATGATGGTAGAAAAAAGAGGAGAAATTAAGGCAGGAGAGAAGTGGAAGAAAGGTGAGGAGAGAGGGGAATGACAGCGGAGAGGAGAGGAAAAGGAGGGAGGAGGTGAGAAAAAGCAGAGATGATACAAGGAGGGGGAAGAGCAGATGGAAAGGAGGGGGCAGAAGAAAGAGGGGAGGAAAGAAACTACTTAGGAAGTAGAGGAGAAAAGGTAGGAAGAGAGGAGAAAGATGGGAGGATATGAGGAAGCGAGGGAGGAGAAAAAAAGAGGAGTGGAGAGTGTTCCTTTCTGTCTGTAAAAACTCATCTAAACTAACCTTTGACCTTAAGGTAGTCTGGTCTGTTCCAAGCACATACACACTTGAGCTTTATGTCTCCTATCTATTTAAGGTGGACATAAATGGGACAGCAGCCATCGTCTGTCTGTGCTTAAACAAGTCACCAAAGGTCGCAGCAGATGCAAATTTTTCCTTCCTCTTTTCATCCCTTCCTCATCCTCCCTGTCTTCTTCTTTTCCTTTCTCCCTCTCCCTCCTTCTGTTGAGTCTCCTCATATTCTTGCATTCTCCTTCTTCAATTCCTTGTTCTCTTCTTGTTCCTCTTCCAAGCATCTCCGTTCGTCCCTATTTCTTCATCACTTTTCTTCTCCTCCCTTCCTGCCACCCTCCTCCACCTCCCTCCTTTGCCCAACTTCCATGCTTCGTCACTTTCTCCTCTTTCTCCTCCTGCCTCATCTTCTCCTCCCCAGCTTCTCTCCCCACTCATACTTTATCCCACACTCCATTTATCCTCCTCCTTCCTTAAAATTCAATGTTCAAGCTGGTTTGTCTCTTCTTCCTCATTTTCCCCCTTAGCTCTTTCTCCCTCTTCTCATTCTTCCCTCCTCTCCTCCTCCTTCCTTTCTCCACCTCCTCCTCTCTGGTGGTGAGATGACAGTTAATCCCTGGTTGAATTATAATCTCACATTTCATCCTGATTTCACGCTGACAGGATTTTCCTTCACATTACGACGCCCAATTGTCAATCTCTCTCTCTCTTTCTCTGCTGTTCCATCTTTCTCAGTGTCTCTCGCCCTTTCTCTGCCTCTCTTTTTGTCTTTCCTGTTGTCTGACTTTACTTATTTTCTCCTGTCTTCTCAACATCTTTCTTTCGCCTGTATCCAACAAGCTTGCTCTGTTACAAACCTGTTTCATCTTTCCATCTCTCCTTCATTTCCTTTGTTCTAATTTCCTCCTTTTTTCTTTCCATCCTTCCCATTTTTCTTTTCATCTTTCCTTTCTTCCTATTTTTGCAATAACTCCCTTTGTTTTTCTCTCACACACATGGAGCAGTACTGGCCTAAAGGCCCACTGACACTCTCTCCGTCTCTCTCTCCCACACACACACACACACACACACACACACACACACACACACACACACACACACACACTCAGCACGGTTGCATTTTGTTCTCATACAGTCACTTCCCATTGTGAGCCTTTGATTTGAGTCTTTTTATGTTGCAGGTTGGAATTTACAAACTTCATAAGTTATCGACAGGATTGAAGAGTTGAGAACAGGCAGCTACACACACACACACACACACACACACACACACACACACACACACACATTATGCACACACATGCACAAACAGGAACAGACACACATACATGCACGCATAGCAGGACCTAAAGGTAGACACACTTTCATTTGAAACAGAGGCACATTTAAGTGCTGTGAGGCAGACTGTGAGTGAATAAGTATGAAGGAGGTGAGATCATTAGATATTTCCATCCAACAAATTTTTGCACTTCAAACACTGAATCTTAGTAAGACAGGTTAAAATAAATCTTGATGAATTCAGCCCTCATGATTGAGAAAATAACACCCCTTCTTCTTAATCACTGGGATAATTCCTGATGTCCATCATAAATCAATGTTAAGTTGTATTAAAGTCATTAAAAATATTTTAACTTCACATTTTGCCTCATAATCATAATGTAGGGACATTTTCTTCAGCTGTCAAGGTGCTTGTTGTCTGTATCCATGCAGTGTGGACTCAAACTGCTGGTAGCCAAAGTAATGTGCAGATTCACCAAAATAGCAATATAAGGTGAAAATAAGAAGGGATCAGGTGTAGCTCACATCTGGCTCACTGACATGACAGCATTACATCACCCAAAGCCTGATGGGAACCCTGATGGCTAAAGCTCCAAACATTCATACCAAATACAAATAAGTTAAACCACAAAAACCTCTTTTGGTTTTACACTTTTTCAAATTAGTCAGGGCCAGAATGTCTCATCAACATGGTTCTTATATCCTTGGAGCACTGACACTCTCCTCTGTCCCTCCATAGGCAGATATCCACAGAGTGTTGACGACCTGTGCGCACGCAGGCATAAAAGCTGAGCACACTGCAGTAATGAGTAGTGTGGATCAATTCAGTATTCAGTATTACAGTTAGCAAGCTCAGTAACAGTCCGTCACCTTGACAGTTTGGTGGTTGGCATGTTGGCTGTCTTATCCAAAGGTTCATGCAAAGTTCATGATACTGTCATTTAGTGGGGGAGGAGGTGGAGGAAGTGGCTAGACATCTCCAAGTATCTCCAAGCCACCTTAAGTACATGTCTTATGTACATTTAGGAAGGTTTTGTTCAGAACGGGACTTCTGGAGACGTGTGTGCAGTCACGAGGGCCAAGCTGGCTGCTGAAGGTCAGTAAATATCTCCAGATTGTTGGCTGGCTGCTTGTTAAAACATAATGCCCCATTTTCCACCTCTACATCTGTTAAATACACAAGATGTGATGTGTGGAGATTATGAAGCTCTTCAACCTGAAAGTAATGTAACGAGTAATGTCATTGCTGTTGAGTAATTAGCCAAGTAGCATACTTACTCGAGTAATAAGTAATTGACTACATTTTTCAAGCAACTTCTCCAACACTGCTCACATGACAACTGATGCCTCATGAGGAGCCTAATGTAGACAGACAGACAGACAGACAAACAGACAGACAGACAGACAGATAGATAGACAATAAGGCTGACAGACTAAAGAACTGAGAGTGAGAGAAGAAAGAAATACAGAGTTCTTCATTCTCTCTCCAGTGTAATCAGGATAAAAAACCTGACGTGGCCTCAATTCTGACGGAGAAAATCAGACGCTAATTTTCCTCCAAAAAACAAACTGGGAAAGACACACACACACACACACACACACACACACACACACACACACACACACACACACACAGAGTACTGAAAGTGTTTGGAGAGGGTGTGTAAGTGTGTCTGTGATGTGACTGTTTGAGTGTCTGAAGAAGTGTGTGTGTGTGTGTGTGTGTGTGTGTGTGTGTGTGTGTGTGCGCGTGTGTGTCTGGCAACCATCAGAACCACAGCTTGCCGAAAAAACAGTAAGCACAGTGCAGTGCAGAGAGAGAGAGAGAGAGACAGAGAGACAGAGAGAGAGAGAGATGAACGAACGAGCGCTGCTGCACGCTAATTATGTATGCATGATTTAATCTGCAACTCAATAATATGCAAATATATTCATATGCTAGTTTCTTAATTAAAAATGCAAAGCAGCCCTTATGGTGATTTTTCTGTGATTTTCTTTTCAACCTAACAAACGGAACATTTTGAGAAATTCAACAAATTGGAGGGAAGTGCTACGGAGGGGGTTCGCAAAAAAACCCCCCCAACAACTTCCTACTTCAACTTCCTGTAGTTCGAGAATAAAGGAGGAGTTCGAGGGGGGAAACTTGTTGAATGAGGGCAAACTTTGTCGTAACATCTTAAGGATATTTTAAAGGGAATTTTGCTTTAATAGACGCTTGAGAAGTTACTTTGAAGGCTAGGTATGTCCTGTGGGAGTCACTTTAATTGCCAGTCTCTGACTTGTAAAACGCATTCACCATCAATAACCCTAACCCTCCATAACTCAAAATTATGACCCTGAAACAGGTTTTTCTGCCAGCTCTTACATATCACTTACATTTCTAGTGTTAAATATTACACAAATGCCTGTAAATCAAAACAAACATGGATACTTAGTCTCAGCCCAAGTCTGTCTGTCAATGTAACATTCATTTAAAGGATATAGTGCCATAGTGACGATGCACAGTATTGCAATCAAAGTGCAAGCTTACCTTCCTTGAGTCTGTATAACAATCATCTGATGTGTTTTGTAAATGTGACAGAATTTGCTGTGGTCTATAATGGTGACTTCATGCTAAACTAGCATTAGCCACTTTCTTTGTTGGAATCACTAACTTCTCAAAGTGTTTGGAAATTTGCCTTCAACATGCCTGTATACCTGCTGTGTGACCAAATAATCTTCACTCAAAGGTCCATCACTACCTTCCAAAGAAATGCCATTTTCAGCCATGCCACCAGGAAAGACAGAGTTATTCTGTCAGTCACTTCAGTCCAGATGTAACAACATTACAACTACTGCATGGAGAGCCATGGAATTCAGTCCCGATATTCAAGGTCTCCAGAGGATGAAGCCTACTGACTTTGATGCCTTTACTCCAATGCACCTATTGGTTGACATTTTTTCTTTAATAACATATATCACTATTAGACAGATTGCCATGACATATGGACATACAGTATATGTTCCCTGCTAACTGTAATAACTATGATGCATGATTTTTCATCTCATGTATCTCACCATCATCAGGTCAAAAATTTCATGACTGACATTCCCATCAGTCTCAGCTGTACGTTGTGTTTAGTGTTAATTCGCAAATGTTAGCATGTAGACACTTTAAACTAAGGTGGTAAACACTACCAGCTGAACATCAGCATGTTAACATTGCCACTGTGAACATGTTAGCATGCTAATATTCACAAATCAACGCATTGACCACCATGGCTCTTAGATCAGTTGAAACACTATAGAGACATCAGTGCTGTAAGAAAACAAAGGTCTTGCACAGATAAGACTGTTTTCTTGGGCTGACTATGGAGGCTGAGTGGCCAGTATCACAGTTTACAGATCCTCACATCTCAAAAAAATGGTGGAGCAAAGTTTCAATCAGATATTATTTTTCTATATGGAAGACATACTCAAGATCTAAATGTTACTTCAAACCTTCTTCAAAGGTTGTAGAAAAAGTGAGGAAAGATTTAGGAGTCTGGCTCACATTGTCCTCCATCGCCAATGGTTGATGCCACATGCTGGGATGCTGGGATACTCGTCTATGAGGCTAGTTGTGGATAAAACGGGAGGAGCGAGAACACTTCTGGGCATTTGGACCATCCTTGTTCAAATGTTCAGATCAGAGAGTTAAGACCAGTCATCTCTTTTTGGAGGACGACAGCCTGTTCACCAGCTCAACAGGAAAACCTGAGATGAGTTTCTTGGGCCTGACTTGGTGTGAACCTGCTGTCGTCCTGCTGAGCAGTTCATTCAGCACAGAGAGCAACCTGCTGCTGAGAGAGGCCGGTCTGCACTTTGTGTTCAGGTATACTTTACACAGAGCATCCTCAGAATGAAAACAATGATTATAGATGAAACTAATCCACACCAGCAGCATACGTTACAGCCACACGACAAGGTATGTGTGTTTCATGTATGTGTGCTTTGAGGCTCATATTCACTTGATCACTAAGATGCAGGCTCTGCTGAAGTCGACACTCTTATTAGAATAACATACAAAAAACACAACCTGTTTTATTAAAACGACTGCACCTTTCTTCCTTTCTTTCTTCTTTCTTTGTATCTCTAGTCTCTTGCTCAGTTGTACTCATTTAGTGCTTGTTGACCATCCTTTAGTTCACTCATTTTTAGTTGATATTTGTGCTTTCTTTTCACAGTTTTTTCCATTTCAATCTGTTTTGCTTCCTTTGTTCCTCAGCAAGTGGGCTGGAACATTTCATCTCTCATGGAGGTTTCTTTTAGTTAGAAAACCTCCTCTCAGGATCCCAGGAAGCAAACAAAAATAGTCAGTTTGGGACTCAATACAACAGTTGGCCAATGAATACAAACCCAAATGACACTTCTTGCGTCTAATAGAAAAGCTCAGTGATTCTCCAACAACTCCAGAGGCTGATGGTCACTGGTCTCCACCAAACATATGCATCATATTCTGAGGACAATGTGGTAGTATGGCCTTAAACCTCCTCAGATGCAGTAAGAGTGCCAGTGAACTGACCGCTGCTAAGGCTTGTACCTAGTGAAGACCTTTAAAAAAGTTGTCAAAAGCTTAAAAACTCGTCAAGATTCAGCAAGTGCATGAAAAGTTCTGGTAGCATCTCTCACATTTAGTTTTTCTGTGATCACAAATTAATTTTTCCATGAGAAAACAGTTCTGACAGCTCATCATGTTAAAATCACACAGCAATTAGCTGTCAGCAGACACCGCTCTCCAAACGCTACTTGGCGTTGTATTCAAGGAAGCTCTGACATCTGAGAATTAATAATTACCAGCAAAAAAAGAGTTGCATTTTCGAGTGCTACTGTCAGTAACCCAGTACAGAAAGCCTGGAAACACGGTCGAAATAAAAATGATGTGAATCTGACTGTTTTTTATGACATGTTGGATGTTACCGTGTCTTTGAATGTGTCACAGTGTCATCATCATGGATTAACTTTGATTCCTGCCTACAATATGTGAGAGAAGTATTATTGTGTAATATTTTATGAAATTCTAACAGTTTATAAGCAGAAATAAACAAATATTAAAAAGGATTTCACTCCAAAAATGAAACTAAAGGGGACAAATGAGGAAAGCAGGACTGAGTCTAAGATTTTGGTGCAGCTGAGAAGGACAACTGAGAAATATTTAACACATTATAAACAACTTAAAGCAGTTTTGTCACCACAAGTACAGGGTGATTTGTGTTTGTGTGTATCTGTGTGTGTGTGTGTGTGTGTGTGTGTGTGTGTGTGTGTGTGTGTGATAACATGTGATATTCATCGTAGCCTTGGAGCAAATCAGAGTGCTGCTCTCTGCTGCCTGTTACTGCAGCCAAATATTTAGGCTCTGGAATGCACAAGGGAACGTTCACATCTGCAACAGGCATTCATGGATGGGTGTGTGTGCGTGTGTGTGTGTGTAAAAGAGAGAGGGGTCTTTGTAGAAGCCAAATGTCCTCACAAGGACAGACAGAGAGCAAACATCTTCAGACTGAGGTCATTTCATTCACAAGGAACCTTTGAAGGACTAAAGCAGCTGTGTAAGAAAATCAGTTTCTAAAGTAAAGGTCAGGTGGTGGCATCATTAACTGACCAACCTGTGCCAGGGACGTGTCCAGATTAGTTCAGTAGGGGGCTTGTGGGGGCTGGTGGTGGAGGGTTGGGCTGTTGAAGTATAGTTTATATAGTCAGCTATAATAGGGTAAGCAGAAAGCCATCAGTGCACCATAATAAGCTAACAGAGAGCTAGCTAGCAAAACCTTTCTAGTGTTAGGAATGGAGGGAAGTGAGGGCTTATATTTACAGACCTGATAACATGAGATGAATTCAGCATACATAAGATTATTCAAGCTATCGAACATCAGCTAACGGGACAAACTTACTATTAACAAGACTGATAGACGATATTAGCAATTCAGGTAAAAAGCTAGCATCTGGTAAAAAAAAAAAAAAATAGCATAACATTTGTGCTGCTAAGCTAACTGCAGTCCAATGTTAGCTAGCATCACATTAGCAAAGTAAGACACTTATCCAAAAGGATGCACGCTAACACAGCTAATTTGCTGTCACACAATTGACGCTGTCTGCCACAATTGGTTCTTTCTTCCACATCAGCCTTTTAGTGACTACAAATACAAATATGAGACGAAGTTGTCTGGTGGAATACATGTAAATGTAAATCATTCCGAAAAACCTGAGTCAGTCATGCATTTTATTTTCTCTGCTGAGGTTACTTACATTTAAAAAAATGTCTTTTAAGTGATTTTAAATATGGACTTCTGAAATAAGTTTGTCAACCAAATATCGTCAGAGGTAAAGTAACAAATTAATATAATAAATATGGTTATGTGCTTCTTTGGCTCTATATAGGCTACACATTTGTGTATGTAAACCATGTATATTATGTGTATGAAAGGTTTAGTTTTGAGTCAAAGAAAAGTTCTCTTTGGGAAAATGAGGCACAAACAACATGCATGTGTGTACACACTCATTCACAGCAACACATATATACACCAAAGGATGCCTTGTAATTCAATTAGTCAGTTCCCCATCTGACACAAAATGGCGGCCCAAAACACCAGTGTGAGACATTCTGGGTATGAGACACACACACACACACACACACACACACACACACACACACACACGCATGCACACACAAAACACATTCACTCAGATTTTTTTTTTTATTGTGTCACTTATTTAACAAACTTTGTTAGAAGTTCAAAATCAAATGTAGTTATATAAAGCAAAACGACATTTCTGTACCATTTTCAAGTGGAATGAATCATCAAGCATCCACACAACATAACTAAACACACTGTGTGTGTGTGTGTGTGTGTGTGTGTGTGTGTGTGCGTGGCAGAGGCATGAGGTCATCTCTGGATGAAGCTGCTCTCTGAGTTTCTTTAATATAAACACTGACGCTGCCGCAGGACAAAGGCACCATTCCAGCCTCAAGTTGCTGCTTTTCTTCTGTCAAGTCCATTATTGTCCGATATCAGGTCACCTCCGAGTGCATTATGACAATTATACGAGCGCTTAGCAAAGAAAACAAGAGTAGTTTGTAAATCCAATTCTAACAGTTAGGAATCAGTTAATAGTTTTTGGTAGGTTAGTGTCACTTGTCACCTGACACCTGTCGCATGAAGGATTAGTACTGTTGCTATGGTGATCTGCAGCTTAATATCCCTGGAGCATTGATTTAGAACAAACTGTCAGTACCAGGAGAGAACACACATTAGAATCATGGTCACATGCAACTGTCAATCTAACTATTTCATTGAAGCAACAACAATAATATAAGCTTTCTATCTTTGTAGAGATTTTCACGCACATGCACACTCACATACACACACACACACACACACAATCATTTTCAAAATATAAGACAAAAAGGATAAGATTATCATAACAACAAAGTCAGGATGAACCAGGCTTTTCAAAGTAAAAGCCCCAGACAGTTTTTGTACACTAACAGGAAACTGAGGCTGGACCTAGTTTTTCAAGATAAAAGCTCCAGAGAGTAACTGTATCTTAACAAGTAACTCAGGATGAGGGTTTTCTTTCTTTTCTTTTCTTTTTTTTTTTTTTTTTCAAAATAAAAGGCCTTCAGAGTAAGTGTATCTTCACAGGGAACTCAGGATGAGGCAGTTTTTTTTTTTTTTTTGTTAATAATAGTCCTATAGAGTAACTGTACTTTCACAGGAAGCTCAGTGTGAGGGTTTCTCCAAAATAATGGTCATTGTGTGTTAAACAGAAAGGTTTTCACATATAGTCAGTGTATCTTAACTACAAACTCATGATGAGGCGCTAGTCAGTTTCAGATCTGATATTAATTTAAAAAAATATCTTTAACAGTTTTGAGGCATATTATTTATACTTTCCACTTTGGTAGTTTATCGTTTGCCTTTCAGCTGTTTCAGGAACATGTTTCAGCTCTCAACTTCTTCCACTCATGTCCTCTAGCTCCCCAGTCCAGTTATCCATTTCAGATTCAAAATTTCCAAAGCAAAACATTTCAGTTGATAAAAGCTAATGTCACGACAGTAGCACTAACATTCCGACTTTCACACTTTTGTTCAACAAATTTTTTTACAATGTAAGTCAATGGGAGCAATGACACATGTACAGACACATACAGAATACTGACACACGCACTCAAAGACACATACACACATATACACATACTGGACATACATACTTACATGTCTGTGTGTCTATATATAAACATACACACAGACACACATATTGACACACATACACACTGCGACACACACTTGCACTGGAAGATGCAAGCTGCAGCAATACAGCGTCCAGCTCTCATACCCATTTTCTTCAAAAAAAAAAAGGCAAACAATTTAGTTTTCTTTAAATTTGTTTAAAATGTTGCACATGTGACTCCAGTGCGACTCCATTTGAGAGTCTGCAAAAGGGAACAAAAAACCTACATTACCCGACAGACATTTTTTACAGTAAAATCACCGTGTCCACTCTGTCAGTTGGTCTCATTGTCAAACTGACTGCAGTTCTATATTAAAGTCCATCTGAAAACCATAAAAACGCACATTGACCTCACCTCCTGGTGTGTGAAGTGGTGTTGAAAACGAAATGTGTGTGTCTGTGTGCATGTATGTGTGTGCGTGTGTGTGTGTGTGTGTGTGTGTGAAAATGCTGACTTTTGATGAATAACTCCAAAGTCCAGGAAAATATGTGAACCAGCAGCAGGATATGTCATCAAGTTATATTGACTCTGTGGGTTTGGAAGTGTCAGCGTTCACTGTGCAGGGAGAAGAAACAGTTAACAGAGCTCCACAGCAGTTGATTGGTGGGGTCTGAGGGTCCTCTGTGCTACCTGGGGCCGCCTGAAGGGGGCAGTATGGCTCACCAAACTGCTTCACTGTACCAACCCCCCCACCACCACTAAACCACCCTCCACCCCCTGTCCCTCCTCCACCCGTGGCCCACCGGGAACCGCCGGCTCTCCTACTGTGCCTTCTGCAAGACCTGGCTTAATTTAATTAACGCTGTCGACTTTAAACAAAACCACATCTGAGCCGAGGAGAGAGAGAGAGAGAGAGAGAGAGAGAGAGAGAGAGAGAGAGAGAGAGAGAGAGAGAGAGAGAGAGAGAGCAGGAAATAGCCAGAGATGGAAGCAGATCGACCCGGTCAGATCGCTGAGAGGATTTATTCGGTTCAGGGTTTGAAAATATTCCTTAAAAAACTGACATCCCAGGATTCCTCCTTGAAATTTCTAATATCAAAGGAAGTCAAGGTCTGTATTAAAGGCTAGTGCTGATAGGAAGTTGAAGATTTTGGATCCTCTATATTAAAACTAAAACACTAAATGATGAGCTTCAGGTAAACATGATTTTGTGGTTGTCTGGCATTTTGAAAATGAACTCTCTTGTCACTGTGGCTTTGGTGTTTGTCTTTACAAACTGCTCATTGATACTTTTACACAATTCTGTCTCTGTGTTTTATAGATAAAACAAATGCAGAATGTTTGAGACATTGTTACAGTCTGGACCATTTTCTGTGCTGTTTCTTCCATCTTCTGAAGTAACTCAAGCATTTCAGCCTGACATTGTGAATTTATTAAAGAAAGATAATAAATAATAAACTCATGTAAGAGAAATATAACAATTATTGGTCGATGTTAAAGCAAAGAAGGAAACTGAAGGACTGCTCAGAGTAAATAGGAGGCTTCCACACATTCCCTACATTTGACAGCTTCTGAAGGATAAATGATGATATTGATACACATGTACATTATGGTAACACTGCTATGTGGCAATTAATTCACATTAACCCCCTGGATGCACCTGACAAAATAGTGTGTGAAATTTCACAACCCAGATCCTCTAGAAATACTTAGTGAAAAGTAATACTTTCGGCAGAATTTTTAAGGAAATATCTTCATTAACACGGCGTGAAATTATTCACAATAATTATATTTCTTATTGAAATGTTTAATGTTGGAGTATTAAATAAAAGCACATTTTATTTAGAAAATTAAATTACTGATAATTTGGCACAGTGTAAATAACAGAATTTGTAATGTCAAAAGAATCTGTATTGACTCTGTAGTCTTGGATTAAGAGTGATCAACTTCAGATTTCCAGTCTCCTTTATATCAAATTCAGAGACAACGAAATACAAACATGAGATGATCCAGACAGAATTAAATCATTTAAAAGATCACAAGCCTTTAAAAAAAACTCGCCCATTTAATCCAATTGAGCAAAATCACGATATAAAATAAACTGTCATGGAATTCTTTCATATGTAATTATCCTCACATGGAAAACCTCCGTGGGTACAATCAATCACAAGGCGGCCTAATGGCTGGACTCAGTGTCACCATGACAGTGTGTGTGTGTGTGTGTGTGTGTGTGTGTGTGTGTAAGATTACAAAAAAAGGAAAAAACATTAAACAGACTAAAAATGAACATTAAACATGCTCATGCTGACACACATATCATTTTATTTCTATTTCATTAATAGCTTCATTTTCACAGTTCCATTCATTTTTGGGGATAATCTTGATATATGTGCGTGTGTGTGTGTGTGTGTGTGTGTGTGTGTGTGTTTTGTTGTTTATTCTGTCAGCATTAGCAAAGCTCTGAGGACGAGCTGGAGACTCTATCAGCCTCAACAACAAATTAACCAAAACAATGATATCTAAAGAAAAAAAAAGCTGTTATACTCCCAACACCAACAAAGAAAAACAACAGCGAGACGGCACTCTGCAACCTGCTAATGTTAGCAACTGATGCCTAATTTCCTTTTGATTACAAAGACATCCCACGCTCTCCTCTCAAGTGACGTTTAATTGTTTCTCAAAGTAAATCATCAACTCAGCAAACTAAATTTGACAAACAACAATAACAAACTTGCAGCGCAGGGAGACAAGACGGAGGAGAAAAAAAAAAAAAAGAGAAATGAATTAATTAAAAAAAAAAAAGACCCATCGCCTGCAGTGGATGTGAAACAGAGATGAAAGAAAACACACAAGACTTTTTGCCTTAAATGAAGCGTGTTCACGAGCTGGAGCATATGGGAGGACAGCAACACAGCAACAAGGAAAACAAGCTTAAACACGCTAAAATGACACTTGAAATCTTTTTAAATTCGTCAGAAAAATCAGTGTGTCCGTGTTCCCTATGTTCCAGATCTCAAACTGCAAGACATGAACACTGACTGTGATTGAAGGCTCTTAAACATTCAAAAACAAAAGTGTCACCATGACATCCAATGAAGTCATCAGAAAAGGGAAACAAACAGTCATGGGAGACTGCGAGACACCACTGAAAGCACAGACTGAAATGACTTCACATTTCTCTGAATTGAGCAGAGGAAGTGCGACTTGCAGCCACACAAATCCAGCTCAGGTGAAAAAAAAATAAAGTCTCAGTCAACACTGAGCTGCCAGCTAACAATAAACTCACATTTAAACCTCAAATTTCACTGTTTTTGCCATTAATGCGATCTGATGAATTACAACAAACACGTAGCGTCGTGTCATTTGACGCCCACAGTGCAAACACCGGACGTGCTGACGGGCGAATGTGACAGAGCGGCTGTTTCTGCCCCTAGTGGCCACACGGCCATCACTGCAGCTTTAACACAGTGAAATATGTGAGCGCAAACACAGTGAGGAAGGAAGGAACTCTTCAAGTGTATTTAGTGTTTCTGGGTTAAAGGAATTAGACCTCTGATGGTGAGAACATGTCCTGTCCTCACTTCATAAATGGCTGATTGAGTGTTAAGACTTGGTTAAGGTTAAAGGATATGAGTTTGGATTTGTTCTAAGTCTATACAGTACTCACATGCCACATGTACATTAGCAAGCTTAAGGTTGTCTCCATGCTGTCTGTGACGCACGTTCTTAGCAGTGAGATTACGCTGTGAGAAATGGGGGACAAAACCTACAGTTCTTCTAGTCCAAAGCACTTAGACAAGTGGACATCTCAGTCCTGGTAGTCCCACGTGAGTTGGTGGACGTTCTGTCCCGGCAATACAACCGAAAGGACGTGTAGTTCAGTCACAGCTAATCAAGGAAACGCTGTCCATGGAGGCACAAAGAGGGAATTTTGTAGTACTGATGCTGTAACTTTGGAAGATACCGATTTAATTTGCCTAAAGTAAACGGCTGAAGCCTCATATTAGCCTCAGATGAACTTTGGAATTGATTTTTGTATAGATCAAGGATCGTGGATTTTGTCCACCATTTCTTACAGCATAATCACTGCACAAAAGAATCTCTTCACGGTCAGTATGGACCAGAGGAATGACTAAAGCCACCAAGAACTCTCTGTGAGAACTGCATTGAGATAAACTTCAAAACATCCCAACCCATCTTTAAAGGTGAGGGCTGGGCTTTGAATTATTTTGGTGAGGGTCCTCCTGTTTGAATATGCAAATGTGTGTGTGTGTGTGTGTGTGTGTGTGTGTGTGTGTGTGTGTGTGTGTGTGTACATATGTCTACGTGTGTGTGTGTGTGTGTGTGTGTGTGTGTGCGCACGGCATTTACCAGCCAAAACTTTTGTTTCTGGCCTCTGTGCGTTGCCATAGATCCACACAAACACACACACACACGTGCACACGTTTATTTCAGTCACTTTTGGGGACATTACACAGTCTTCCATTCACTTCATGGAGACTTACCCTAACCACTTACCTCACCCTGACCCTCACCTTAACCTAAAGCTGACCTTAACCACAGACCCAGAAATTCTGTCGAACTGGGGACACGGGTTTTGCCCCCAGTTTGTCAAGTCGTCCCCAATTAACTGGTCTTTAGCCTGGTATGTGTCCCTGACAGTAGCGTGTGTCAAACACACACAAACACACACACACACACACACACACACACACACGCTTAAATTACAGGCATTCCTCTCTGACGCTGTATTTGTACTCAGAGCAGGTGCAGGCTGTGTGTGTGTGTGTGTGTGTGTGTGTGTGTGTGTGTGTGCGTGTGTGTGTCAGTGTATTATTTCATGTGTGCAGTTAAATTCTAAAAGAAGTGTTAATCTGTAAATCCATGATGTGCAGCTCGTTCATCATCATCACCATCAGCATTCAAATAAGAGTTTTTTTTGAGCAAATTGTATTTTATATATTTGATCCTTCTTGCAGTCATACTCTCGTCTGGTATATTCCTTCTTTTTTCTCATTCAGCACTCCTTTCCTCCCTTTATTATAAATTCCACTGGTCCACTCTTTATTACATTTCTGTAATAAAGCTGTTCGTCCCTAAACAGACTGCAGGTCCTGTTGTGTCATTGCAGTCCAGTGAAATGTTCATGTAATATCAACTAGCTACAAAATATGTCCGACATCCACGTAAATGCTCACAAACCCTGTTTAAAATACAAATGCTACTTAATTACATCACACTCTGTTCAACAAATGTCTGACAGCACCATCATGAAAATGCTTACAAATTACGAGTGCTGCAAGACTACAGTGAACACAGCAAAATGGAAAGATCTGAAATCATACCTCTTATTTTATTCTAGGTATGAACAGAAGAAATGTATGTTCAAAACATTACCCTATAAAAGAAATTTAGGTATTTTACATTCTAACATATAGAGTTTACTTGCTCTTATAATTTCAAAGCATTGTAAACTTTATAGTGAGCAGCATCAGTTAAAATATCATTTAGATTTTGGATTAGTGGAGCCACTCTTAGACTATATTTATAATAGCTAAAATAATACTACTGTTGATGTTTACATCGAAATGAAGAGGTGTTTAATAAAGCAGGGAATTTAACAGCTGTTGAAATTTGATGTGTCCTAAATTTGTCAGAAATACTGAATCAGCGACAGTGTTGAGTATCCAGTTATATCAATGTCAGATTTCCAGTCAAAGCTTTATTTTAGGATCCAATCGCTCTGGAAAGGAGCTCGCTGTTGTCATCCGTTCTGAATTAGATCTGAAATATTTCCTTTAAACAATAAGCTTCACCGATGTTTAACTTACACAAGTGATTCCTGCAGAATTAACACACGTGCAGAAACGGATCATGTAGACTTTAGTCAAAAAAAAAAAAAAATCGAAAAACATAAACCTCAAGCTCAAAAAAACTGTTGTGAATAAACAAAAGAAATGCTCACATCAAAAGAGTAAAGAACGGCATTTTGGGCATTAAAGAGATGAAAAAAGACTCCGACAAACAGCTCAGTCGGCTGCTGAGAGCAGGAATGAAAACACGTCTCAGCCTCGTCGTCGTTGCTGTTGGCAGCAGGATCGGAGGCCGGACCATCCAGAAAAAAAAAAAAAAAAAAAAAAAAAAAACATTTCAGAGAGAAGCAGGAATCTCTGACCAGACGCCAGAATGCTGAGCTTAAAAAAACAAACGGAAAACTTAGAGGAAAAATCATTGTGTGACTGATCTGAGTCAAAAACGAGCAGATGACAGGGTTACAGGTTCAGGCTCTGCAGCAAGACACCAACAATCAATTTCATGTGTGAAGGTTTTCTACACTTTTGAGGACCAACAAGAGACAGCCTGCAATAAAAAGCATGAACATCCATTGCTGGACTGATGCAGCGCAGTTCTATTGATCTTAAACACAACCAGTATCAAACGCCACTGCACACAAACAGTTCAACAAAAGGATCTCAGAATGGATCATTTACTTCCAAAGTGCAGTCACACACCACGTAGAGCTTCAGCTTATTCACAGATTTGATGTCAAGCTAAATAAAAGAGCACCAACAGCCTCGTGGCCTTGTTTTCGCCTTTATTTCTACAGGTTTTAAACGCACCACGAACATATATGATGTGCCCATGAATGGAAGAGAGAAAGTGTCATTGTTCCAGGGACAGAGGGACCATGTTTATGGCAAAAAAAATATGTAGTGTAAGACAAAAAAAGCACATTTTTACTGCCATTACAATAACTGTTTTGTTTTATTTTATTTATTTCCATTATGGTTGAATTTGATATTTGCCAGTTCGCCTCGTGCTTAATGTATAATGTTGTCATGCAATCAGTTAATTCCCTGTTGCTGTAGCTCCACCTATGTTTAGCCTATATTTCTTTATGTGTTATTAAATGTCACATTAGCTGCCTGCTGCTCCTGTTTGCGCTGGAACCGGCTGTGTAACCTGTTTTTATTCTCAACATCATGTCTTATTCTTAAAGCGTGCTGCGAAACCGTTTCAGCGTTTTGGTCCTGACCAAAGGCCTCCATGCTGAAACCAGCTCATGACATGACAGATTACGGGCCGCCGCTATTCAAAGACATCTAAGACAAAGCTAGAAGTCATCTTGAACAAAACTAAAACCACAAAGCTCTCGGCCTGCGCTCTCCTCCAGCTGATACAGCACTCATGCAACAAGCCAGCAGAAAGTGGCTCTGAATTTCTGTTCCCGCAGTCAAACCAACTCTCCATTTCACAGGCAGCGGGTCCTCTCCTCGTTCCCTTTCTCTTGATGTGAGTGCGAGGAAGCGGGAAGGATTACTCACATCACAGAGGTGGAAACAGAGAGGGTTAGAGCAGAGAGAGGAGAAGGCTCCGAGCGCAGCAGACATGAAGGAGACGCGAGTGCAGAGATCCAAAACCGGGATCACACAACTGTCAACACAAGTCCTGGTTAGTCAGTCAGAGAGTCATGTGACGACCATTAATCAGACATACAAAGTTCTGGACTCAACTCGCATCCTCTCGCCACCTCAGGTTAATTGTCATGTAATTTGCGTCTTTCCATCGGCTCTGCACGCCTCTAAAATTCACCTCACATTGTGTGTGAAGACAACTTAAAGCTCTCCGCACATGATAGAACGATGTGTGTCTTCAAGGTACGGTGCACGAGCAAAACGTAGATTCTCTTCTGTCTTTTTAGTCCACTGTGGGTCAGGTGTACAGAACCTGAATTTTACTGTGGCATGAAGAAAAAAATAGATTTTTTTGAATCTGAGTCTACTCAGTTAGCATCAGATAAACGTAGCACAAAGTACCAGAATATTACAAAAGATCAGTACTTGAATAAATGTATGAGGTTACTTTCCAGCTCTGGAATTGATATTCTAATGTTAAATTCATATTAAAATAAAGCAACAGTCCCTGCTGTTTGACTCCATGTCTGTCTCCTCCACAGGAAGCATCTCGTCCCTCCACTTCACACACACAAAAGATGAAGAACGACATGAACCTGCGCTTCCTCCCTGCTCTTTCTTTTTCCAGCACCTGTCCTTTCCTCTCCTGGTTTCTGCCTTCCCCTCTCTCCCCCCCTCATCCCCCTCCCTCCCCAGGCTGGTGTCGACACAGAGAGGTGCAGGAAAGAGAGGAGGAAGCGTGGACAAAGCGGGCCGAGGCCACAGAAAGGCGGACTCCCGCCGAGCCAAAGAGGCGGCTGACACGCCGTACATTCAGCCATCGTTAACTGGCGATTAATGAAGTCAGCGACAGAAAGGAACTCTCCACATAAAACAACCCAAAGTCAAAATTGGAAAATAAATCTAATGAGCACTAGAGCTGCAACTACAGATTACTTTCATTATCGATTTCATCATAAGGACATAACCACAACCTCTACATGATGATTTTGGGGCTTCAGCAGTGGCCAAAACAAATCTAGATGCAGCAGAAAGAGAGAATAACAGCAAATCATCAGGTATGAGGAGCTGGAGTCGGGAATTTCGACCGGATTTGCGAATATATACATCAAGTAATCCATTCATCAGCTAATTCCAGCCAAACAACATCAAACCAACATGAGGTTGTAAGTTCTTAACTCGACAAATCCATTTACATACACAACAAGGAGAGCTCTGAGAGGCTTCAACGCATCCCAAAGTTGTACGACATCATAGCATGTTAAGCTACGACCCGCAGGTAAAGCGGCAGACGAGCAGAAGAAAAAACGACGGCAGTGAATAAAGAGTGGAACATGTGGAGCATCAGCGAACGTTCCGCTGCTCCATCTCTCTCTCATTCGAACTCCAGCTGGGCTGCAGGCCTGCAGAACAACAGCTGGGGTCAATTCAAGCAACTCCAGAGGAGCCACAAATACTGAAGCGATCAGTGATATCAGGATATTTTATGAGCGTGTGTTTTCTGTTGGCTTTCACCCACACACAAGAACATCCTTCACAGAAACAGCTTGATGATCTGTACAGGGCCGCAACTCATGATTACATTCATTAATCCTTTAGTCTGTCAAACGTTTGGTCTAAAAAGTGTCTCTCAAAGCCCAAAGTGGTGTCTTCAAATGTCTTTTTTTTTTTTTTTTCATCTTTGCTCTGACCAGATTTCAGATTAAGATGTGACAAAGATGTAAAACAGAGAAAAGCAGCAAATCCATGTGGGAAGCTGTCACAAGCAAATGTTGGTGTTTGGTATTTATGATTAAGTTTCTGTCAACTGACTAATCGTTTCAGGACTATTTTGTTGTTTGGTGAATGGATGTTCCTGTTCCTTCCTCCTTAAACTGAGGCTGCGTTTAATCCTCCAATCCTCCAACCAGCAGCCGAGCACATCCACTGCGGAGAGTTTCCAAAATGCCAAAAATCCCAATTCCTAATAAGGAATCGAGTGATCAGTCAATAATTGGGGGAGTTGATTGAACACAGATTGAATTGGGGTCATCACGCTTATTTTTCAAAAACATTTCATTCTGGTAACGCTTTTCTTTAATCCCCACATTAATCATTTAGAAGTAGCATTTAAAAATTTAATATTAGTTGTAAACACCTATGTGTGTTTATTAATTTATTTTTTTCTCACCCAAAAGTAAATTTGTAATAATGTAAAATGTCTTCAGAGGAGAAGGTTTAATTGTTAACTGTTCAGATGTTTGGATATTGATTAGACGTCCTAAATATGAGGACAGGAAATAAAAAAGTGAGTTTAGATCAGTTTCATTATTTATTAGTATTCTTTGTTTTGTTTTGTTTTGTTTTGTTTTGTTTTTTATATAAATTTTGGATTATTTATTGTGGAATGAATTTCGTTCAGCCAATTTCTAAAAATAGAGACTGACCAAAAGACGGCAGCTGTTTGTGTCCAGCAGCATCATCTTCACCTGGACAAAATCACAAAACCTGGCAACCCGTGCAGCTTCTCTGCTACTTCATGTTTTTGGGGAATTCTGCTATCACTGACACTGCACACGAATCAGTGAATCAGTAACAGGGAAACTGCAAACCAGGGCTATTTTCTTCGCTATTTTTAGTCTATTTTATTCGTTTTGTGCTGTAAATCATTTTGGAAGGAATCTAAGACATTTACACCGACGCATTTCTTTAGATTCAGAACGAGAGATGTCCTTTTTGAGCGTGGGATTATTTATTCCGACACGAAATTCTTCTAATTGATTCTCCAAAAAACAGGAACGGACAACACAAAGCCAGCAGCTGTTTTGTGTCCAGAACGGCTCTGACAGCAGCATCATCATCTTCATCTGGACAAATTCACAAAACCTGGCAACGTGTGCAGCTTTTCTCCAACTTCATGCTTTTTTTTCTGCTCCAAAACCAGCTCAGCGATTCCAAACATGCAGGAGCATCAGCAGCCTTTTCTTCAGCGATACACACTTGAAGCAGCAACAATACCGACGAAATAATAAAAAAAGCCATGTTATCACTTACTGAGGACGGCAAGCCGGGAGGGACCTTCCGTACTTTTTTTGTGTGAACCTCTGAAAGAGAGAAAAAAAAAAGCAAACAAAACAATACATGAGGGTTTAACAGGCCAAGAGGCTTTTATTTTCCCTTTAAAAGGAGGTTCTGGTTTGATTTGTTTGAATTCAATCGATCAGCCAAAGAGGAAAGAGCGAGGCCACTTTTCCCATCGCCGTCGATAAATTTACAAAGAAAGCTTTCACTGCAAACAAGCGCGGCACAGTAAGATGCAGAAAATCAAAAGGCAGAACACAAAAAGACCAGGCTGATGTTTTCCTTTCTTTCTTTTTTTTTTTTTTTTGGGGTTTGATAAAAGGAAGGATGGTAGCTTTTGACATGTTTATATTATTTTTCAGGGTTTCTCTCAAGGAGAGCGAGGGAGCGGTCTATCAACTGGGAAGGTGAGACTTTGATGGAAAAATGAAAGCGTTTTTTTTTTTTTTTTTTTTGGAAATTGGCCCAGAGTCGACGTGCGTGTGTGCCTGTGTCCTCTCAAGGCTAACGCTACCAAGGCTACACCGTGGCCACTATTGTCCTGCTTTTTAAAAGACTTCCCTGCTTTTTTTTTTTTTTTTTCTTAAAGTCCCCTTTCAAAACACACACGCAGACAAACAGGATGGTCACACAGACACATGAACACACGCTCACAATGCTCGGCCTTCTAAAAAAAAAAAAAAAAAACCTTGTTTGCGAAAATACACAGCGGCTGTGAACCGGGATCGGTCCAGGTTAAAATGTTTCACCAAGGTCACTGGAAAAAGTTTCTGTTTGGATACAGGAATGTAAATGAGTCAGTGCAGATTGGCGTGTTGGACTGCGGCTGTTTTTCTTGCAGCTCATAATCTGAATGTCAGGGTGTAATTTTATCAGGTTCATTATCATCAAGCTTATGAGCAAAACTTTTTTTTTTTTTAAATTAGATTTGAACTTTAAGAATTGAACTAAAAAAGGTCAGAAGATTGCTGTTGTTCCCAGTGTGGTTTCCATTGTTTCCATGAATTTGTATGACTCAGATTGTGTGTATCTTATCAAGGCCAATCATCATTAATGTCATTGTTATTAAGAAAACGCCACTAGATGCTGGGAAATTTTCTCAAAAGCTGTAAAATTCACAGATTTTTCCTTTTTTTCTTTCTCTCCTTTTCTTTTTTTAAAGGAGAAAGTTCTTGTCTCGTCTATTAAGCGAGTGAAAGAACCTGAGAACCTCAACACCCCAAGCCATTACGCATTGTATGTCTGGGGCCTCATGAGGGATCGCTTGTTATGCTGATAGGTTGTCAGACATTTAAAAAACGAATGTATTAAGAATAATCTATTTTGATTTTGTAGTTGTCACTTTATTAGGTCCACCGAGCTAAACCTAATGCAGTCTATTACAGCAGCCGTGCAGTTAAGTCTTAATTGTAGTTTTAGAGGCTGTACTGTGTGCTGCTGTTGAACTGAATTATGTTATACTGAGAGACGGTTCTAATATTCAGCCCATCTTATCTTATTTATATCTACTTGAATCAACAAAAACTGTACATTATGACCTTCATGAAGGTAGGATTTATGGCAGGACTGTTAGACTGTCTTCGCTAGGTGTACCTAATAAAGTGGCAACTGAGTGTATTGTTATATCTTTAATTTATTGTAGGTTTAAAATGCATAATTATTTCTCTTTCCATGTTCTTGGAACTTCAATCGGTGCTGTTAGACATTTTGTGATGGAGAAAGCAGTAGAACTGCTGCGGTTAGTGTCGCTGTGTGTGTGTGTGTGTTTAGAGTGTTTGTATAATGTGAGTGTGTGAGGGGCGCCTCACCCATGGAGTCCATAGGCAGCGGTCTCCTCCGTGGGTTGGAGCTGTAGTGCTGGTAGTACTGACCGGCCGGTTTGGTGGGCGATGCCGCACTGGGACTCCCCAAACCCAACTCACCACCCAGTGCAGACTGGTCGAGAGACAATGAGACCAACAGACACAGAAACAGAGACACGGAGAGAGATTGTTAAATCATGTGACCTTGTCACTCAAGGACCAAGAAGAACAAATGAGTCTTGACAAGGAGAAACAGTAAATTTTTGGAGGGTATGAAGATTGTAACATGAGGATAAGCCAGTCATAAATATCTGGGACTGTAAAAATGACATCAACTGGGATTAAAGATGACCTAAAAACCACTAAGATAAAGGAGATCTACATATATAAGGTACCAGAGACAAGTAAAACAACTAACAAATATATTTTAAAAAAAGATTTGGTAACTTCCTGAAAAAGGTGTGGCTCTATCTAACCAAATGTTACTCAAACAGAGGGAAATAGTGAATTTGTTGGGGACTATTTTCAGCAGTGGATTAATACGCATTTGGTGCTCTAGTGAGTATTTATGATGCAGTACATAATATCAGCTGACATTCTTAAAAATTAGCATTAAAAATAGTCAAAATGATGAACATAATTGGGGCAACCATGATGATTTCACAGTATGTGAAGGTGAACATGTCGATGGAGCTCCAATAATCACTGCCAGAATGTTGTGACAAAAATGTTTCCGAATGATCTGAAATACTAAATGTAGCTGGGATACGTAAGTTTGTAATGTTGAGGCAAGTCGAAATGTTGAAGAATCAAATTCAATACTGATCACTGGAACGCTGATAACACTTGAAATGTTGAGTATTGTTACACTGTTGAGAAAAATAGTTAAAATGTTCAGCAGAGCTAGAACGATGAGCTGAGAAGTGAATGGAAGCTGGAACGTTCACAAGAGAGAATCCTGGATTTATGTGCAACAGTTATCCAGAAGACTTGTGTGCGGAAAGCCGGAATGTAGAGTTGAAGAACATCAGAATGTTGATTAGACAATATGGAACATATCTGAAATATCGACGATAGAACGTCGAGAGCAAAGAGACTATTGATCACTGCTGATGAGTGGATTGCTGCTGATCAGAATGTTGAGCTCAGCTGTATTTGCTGGTAAGTGGAAGACGTTTATGTTGAAGATAAATGGACTTTGGATGAGAGCTGGAATGTCAGCTTGTTGAAGAGAGAATGTAAAATATGAAATATTGACAAATGTCAGAATATTAAGGACGGTCAGGATATTGATTACTGCTGAAAACAGCTGAGTGTTGACAAAAATCTTGTATGGTGGGCAAAACTGGGATGCTCCAAATATTCAAATTTCAGCTCCATTTGGGCGTGCTGAGCTGAAATATCAGTGGAGGCTGGGATATTGAGGACTGTTTGGAATATTAAGAATAATAGCAGGGTCACCTTACATGGGAGATACTATAACTACCAGTATCAAATCTGATATTTGGAAAGCTCTAATATGTCTGATTTGGAAGGAAATATTCCAAAAGTGTCTGAAAATGCAAAGATTCAAAGTAATTAACCACAGTTGTATTGGCAGTGCACCGTATTTTTAACCCTTACCAGCCCGACTCTGCAATCATACAACCATCTTGTGTCATGCAATAACATGGACGCTTGCAAGTGGCGTATGTGGCAATCTTCCCCACCCCCGACCCCACTACTATCCATCATATATGGTAGAATTCCATATTAGCAGACTATTAGACAATCATTGGAATGGTGTGTGTGTGTGTGTGTGTGTGTGCGTGTGTGTGTGAATGACATGTCCACGTATTAACAACGTAAGTCCACGTCTGTGTGAGCATGAAGTATGACAACATTATAATGGAAACAGTTGATCTGAAAATGCATCTTATTACCAAAACTAATATCAAAAATTAAAGATCCATGAGAAAATATTTTTCGTGTAGACAAAAGCATAAAACTGCTAACAGGCAGACAGACACACAGATAGATTTTGAAGCAGTTTAACATCCAGGAACAAAGCCTACCTCAGACACCTCTGATAAAACAAGCTGCTCATGATAAATGAAAGCATGGCTGTGATGGTATTTACCTCCATGAGAGCGACCTCATGCTGCTCAGTGTGGAGACGTTCATCTCACTCCACAGCTCAGAGTCTAACTTCTCCTCTCTGCCGCTTTTTCCCCTCCTCTAACTGTGACTCTGTTTACGGCTCAAACTTAGCAAACCGCTCACACATTGTCCCACTAATTAAGTTCAATGATTCGGCTGCAACAAGTGGCGTCTGGGCTGATTTGGAGAGAAGAGAATGCGAGAAGAAAAGACAGAGAGAGGGATGGATGGAGGAGACGGTCATTTTTTTTTTTTTTTTTTAAAGAGGCACAAAAAGTTAGCATGGAGGGAAGAGGTGAAAAAGAAGCTGCCAACCCCCACCCCAGCCCCCCCCCCCTTTTAAATAGACTCCACCACTACTCCGTTAAAGGGTAGACTTTTTTTCCCAGCTTTCTCGTTAAGTAATTAGTGTGCAGTGTATTTAAAGCAGAGGGTGGAGAAGTGTGTTTGGAGGGGGGATGGATGTTTTTCAGGCTAATCTGAATTCTGATCAGCGCGTTCGTCCTCTCTGTGGCTGAAAACAAGAGTTAGCTTGGCACTGCCAGGCCAAGGAAGGCTTTTCTCATGCTAAACAGGGCCTAAGTAGGCCAATTACAGGGCCAGCCTCGGTCTCAGAGCCATTCTCCGGCTTAAAACAAAAGGACCCTTGTCTTAAATAAAGTCAGTCACACACACACACACACACACAGAGGGAGAGGGAGTCAGACACAAAGGCACACACACACACACAATCACACACCAATTCAGTCATCCTGTTCCTCTGTCCGTGTGTGTTTCAGTGTGTGTGTGTGTGTGTGTCGTCGGGGGTAAAAGGGGGTTCCCACTAAAACAAAAAGGGTCTCATTGATTGTGGCGCTTTTCTTTCTTTTCTGTTCGTTTCTTTGTTTTTTCTTCTCGCACTCGAGCATCGAGCCAGGCCAGGCCAGGCCGGTCGCCCCGGCAACTAGAAGAGGGAAAAAATGCCCATCTGTCTCTCTATCTGTCTCTCTTTACCTGGTTGTCTCTCTGTCTCCGTCAGTTGCACTTCATGCCACGCTATCTGCTCAATACAGTTTAGTTATTGTGGATACAGTCAGGCTGAGGTGTTCAAGGTCTATCCCAGCAATTTGGTGTGTTGTTCCATTAAGTCGGCTGGGTAGCGTGACACAGATTAGTAAAAGAATCATCGAAACTGAAGCAGCAGAGGCCAGGATATCCTGACTTTTAGTCCCTAGTATGGCTCAAGCTGCAGAGCCACTGGATCCTACATTTCCCATAATGCAGTTGAGAGCCTCTGGACATGTGGAGTTTCTGGTAAATAGCCAGGTGGGGAAACTCCACATGCCCGGTTTGGAAACCAGGCTTTCTGTAATAAATTTAAAGTCACCAGGCACAAGAGACCTTGATGACATCATTATGACATCATCTGGGTTATTTTTGGAAGTGACAAAGCTCCTCCAGGGCCACAGAGAACATTGTGCAACGTGACAAATAAACTGACCCTTGAATTAATGCAGTTCTTCCTTAAGAGCATTCACAGGAACCTCATTAACAGAAGAAAATGGACAAACTAACAGAGCACAATCAAGAATTCCACCAAAATGAGATGAAAATTGACCAAACTCGACACTCATATATGAATTCATGATGAGAAGAGACCTAACCTGAGAGGCACATGAGGACAAGTTAAATACCAAGTTAATTAGACCCCATCCAAAATGCAGCATCGCAATGTGCCACCTAATAAGCAGCAGCCGCGGTCAAACACGCTGCTGATGACCATGCTAAAACGCTGGGATTTACGGGTGTAACCTTTACCACGGAGCGAGCAGACAGACATCATGTGACATCTCATGTCGACATCTTTTGGATATGGCGTTTCCGTTTCTGTATCCAAACCCCCCTCTGAACAGGAAATTTGTTCGACCAATCAGCCTGATGTTCGGGGCCACACAGTACAGCATGTTGCTGAGATTTGGGAGGTGCATGTGTCAGCTTCTCTGTGACCTACAGTTACCCATAACTCCCTGCTCTGCGGAGATTCAGCAATAGTCACATGTATCTTCATCGATGTTTAATTCCAGTCTTAAACGGTTGTGATAATCATCAGGTTCACTTCTCCTCGCTCTGCTTCTTGCTGCTGTTTTACTTTTTACATTATCTTGTTTTCTCTGTTTCTATCTTTCGGTGGGTCTCTCTCTTTGACACACACACACACACACACACACACACACACACACACACAAAATCAGAGGTCTGTTTCTCACAGAGCTGACTGAGCCTCGGTACCCAGCTGCTCACAGAGACGATATTAACTAAGATAGATTACCAGAGAGAGTGAGACAGAGCGAGAGGCACAGAGAGAGAGAGAGAGAGAGAGAGAGAGAGAGAGAGAGAGACTGGAAAAAAGACCAGGAAGCCTGAGGAAGGGGGAAATGGAAACAGAGAAAAACACAAGGCAAAAATGGAAGACTGAGTAGAAAAGAGGAGAAAGACAAGAAGAGAAAGTCAAACTGAGACAGACATAATAAGACGAGAATAAAACAGTTGTCAGGGTGGATGACTGACTGTGGGGCAGTATCTATATCCCCAAACAAGTGAGTAGTGAGTTTTAAAGGTGTTGGTCAGCATGTTTTTGAACTCCGGACAGTCTTTATGCTAAGCTAGGCTAACCACATCCTGACTCAGACTTTGTACTTGCACAGACATGAGACTGGTATCTTCTCACCAGCCTCTCAGGCAGAAAGCCAATAAACATTTCCAACTGCTCAAGATTCAGATCTACAAAAGGGACATTTCTTAGAAAAGCACCGTCGCTGTTTTCTGTCTTTTCCTCATTTTACTGCCCCCCTTTTGTTTTCTCTCTCCTCAGTTTCTTCCTCTCCCACTCAATCCTCTGTCCTCATGTGACTGAAGCAAAAATGCTCAGATGTCATCAATTTCCACCATCCCAACTAAGAGACAGAGAGAGAGAGAGGGAGAGAGAGAGAGAGAGAGAGAGGCAGGAAGAAGTAATTAATTACCAGGAAGTGCTGGCGAGGCAGCGGCACACCTGTATGCCAGCTTCGCTCCAGCTGACACACACACGTACATGTACACACACGCAAACACACACACACACACACACTCCTGAGGGAGTGAGGCCCTGAGGCTGCTACCAGACACAGTACAACCAGCAGAGATGACGAATAAAACTGGACTCCCAGAGCCAGAACAGTGTAACCACACATCACACATCAGACATATATGCATCCAGGGCTGCAGCTCACACGCAGGACCAATTAATCGTTGGCTCTATTAAATGCCTTAAACTTGAAAGAAATACTGAAAAAAATGTCCATCACAAGTCCTCATAGCCCAAGGTGAAGATGAAAGGAGATATGCCACAGAGGGAAGCAGGAAATGCTCACATTGTCAGAGCTGGAACCAGAGAATGGTTAACGTCTTAATTATGGAAGTTCGTGTTGATTCATTTCATGTTGATCGACTAATTAATTAATTGACTAATCTCCTTAGCGTTATACATATTCATTACATCTGTGGTGAAATTATACTGTTTATATCACTTTGCTGCAGCTCAACAGTGCTTCAGCGATGGTGCCATCTACAGCACAAGAGAAATCAGCATCAGTTGACTGTTCAGACGCCTAAGTAGCTCGCTGATCACTGTCATGGGGAGAAATTAAACCGCTTTAGGTCAGCAGAAATCAAGATTTCCAGGGGGTCTTGAAGTGCTGTTTGAACAAAGATCTTAACGCTCCAGGTCTGTTAAAAAGGCCCCTGTCACTTCAGCTTATATTGTGTTAAAGTGGCGCCGACAGTGATACCTTTAGACCCTGTAATTTATCAAGTTAGTACTAACGAATTGGCACAGAGTGAACATGGAGTCCACTAAGGGCCATTCATTAATGCCAAAGAAGTGCTGTAGTAACATATTTTGTATTTGTGTTATATATATCTTGGGGTGGGTAATAATATCTATATATCTGTATATAATTGCTAAAATGAGGAGTGATGGTGCTACAGTGCCATGGTGACGCTATTCCACCTTTAAAAGGCCAGTTGTAGCTTACTTGTCATAAAGCACACAGTTCAATATATTTGATTGACAGAAATAAGACTGTGATCCTAAAACATTATCAGTCACCTTCACTGACTGAAAACTTGTGTCTGTCATGTGTTTTTTTGTGCCATCTGCTGGATATGGAAGGATGAAGGGCCCATTTAAGAGGGACATTATCTGCAGTATAAATCCATAATGTTTGGGTTTTTTTCTTTGTGTCACTGGTTCATGGTGACAGCTGAGGGGGCGTGTTAGAGCAACCTTCAGCTCTGCATCTCTGTTCAAAGACAGTTCCAAATGTCACTGCACTGGATGACAAATCCAACAGTTTGGAGCATCTTCTTCAGTAACATAAATACTGATAAAGAGATGAAAAGCCAAACAAGCAAAACATTTTTACAAACTCTGAATTATCAAAGATGTGTCACTGCTACAGTTTCAGATTCAGTCCCCTTGAGCAAGACACTACCACGGCCGGGGTTAGAGGTTCAATTCCCTCTGCAGTAATAACGACAGTTCGCGTCACACCATCGACAAAGGCAGCAATCTATGGCAAGATAAAACAACCAATCACAAACAAGACGCAGACTGAGCTGATCACCTGACACTATCAAAGTTAAAGGCTGATCCAGCCAATCAAGCTGAGGAACAACAAAAATGGCCAATCATGTCCATGCATTGGAGTTTCTGAAACACAGAGTGCCGTGTGTGTGTGTGTGTGTGTGTGTGTGTGTTTAGAAAGGTATGAGAGTAAGAAAAACCTCAGGGACAGATCACAGCACACACATGCACACACACACATCTGCAGTGGCACTCGGAGCAGTAAGGAATTGACTCGCCAATGACAACTTCCTCCATCTTCTAACTGTGCCACACACCAGCATACACACCCAATAACACACACTTAATTCAAACACACCAATCACACACACACACACACACACACACAAGGCAGTTCAAAGCATTTCTCCTTAATTAGCGTTCAACGCTTGGCTTGACAAATAAATAGCAATCATTTAAGAACACTAAGAGAGGAATCAGACAGCACATTACACCTCACAATATCTGCCAGCTTCCTGCACGAAATTACAACGAGGAGGGTGGGGGTGAGGATGGGGGTTGAAGGACGAGTGGGAGAGACGGTAGTTTAGAGGGAGGGAATAGAGAATGCAAGAAAAACTGGGGAGACAAGTAATTTGGGAACGAAGGAAGTTGAAAAGGAGATAAGAGCATAAGGATAGAGAAAAAGAGAAGAGAAAGGCGGAAGAAGACAGGGAGGGAGGAATGAAGGGGACAGCAAGAAGGAAGGGAAATAGGTAAGGAAGGAGGCAGTATGTGGTAAGAGAGGAAAGGAGGAAAGAAGGAAGTAAACCAGAGGTAGGAATGGAAGTATGAAGGTTGCAATGGAAAGAAGAAAAAGAGGGAAGAAAACAATGAAAGACAGATGACAAGGAAGAAGTGAGGGAGGGAGGGAGGGAAAGAAGGAAGGAGGGAAACAGGTTGGAGTAGGGACAAAACAATAAATAAGGTGGAGGAAGACAGAAGGGTGAGAAGGCCAGAAGTAAAACATAAGACACAAGTAAGCAGGCGAGGGAGGAGAGACTGATGGGAAAAGAGAATGTGAAGGGGGAGAATGAAGGATGGAGGAAGAGATGCAGGAGAAAAGAAGAGGAGAAGGTGGGAGAGAGTAAGAGGGCAGGGAAGAGAGGGATGAGAGGGTGAGAAGGGGGGATAAAGGGGGGAGAGAAGGAAGAGGTTGAAGCAGAGGCATTGGAGGAAAGGAAAGTACAGGAGGAGGCAAGGACTGATGGAGGAAAAGAAAAAGGGAGAAAGGAAGAAAGGAAGGGGGGATCATCGAGGAAGAAAGAGGAGGAGACAGGAAGTGAATGAATGATAGATGGAGAGATTTATATTCAAAGATGAAAAGAGAGATGAAAAGGGAATGAAAAATAGGCCTCCCTGTGGTGCCATCTTGAACTGATCACTCCCATCATGCCTCAGTCCCAGCTGCCTTTACTTTGTAGTTGTGGATATATTTTAGTCATTATAACCAGGAACAAACAGACAGGAGTGTAGAAATAAAACGTATACGATGGACAGTCTCTTTTCTGAGCAGCCGTCTCCTTCTTCCAAAAACATCTGCCCACAACTTCACAGTTTTGGTGTTTTGGTTCACTCACTGCTCTCGTTGGCTGCAGTGGGCAGCGGCTTCAGTGAAAAAGCTCTTAAAGTCAGTAGCAAGCATGCTGAGCTGCAGTTACTCTAATGTCCACTAGGAGCTGGTTCATGATGGAAAACTGTTTTGAAGTGAATGGGAAATGGTCCAAAGTGTTTCTAAAAATACATCGTCTGTATTTCCACCATTCCACGTCCACCGAGAAGAGAGAGGATTAAAAGACCAAAAAAACAGTTTAACATTTAAGAATTCCTCAAAATTATAGTTATGGCTAAATAAACAATAATGAAATTTAACATTTGAGAAGAACAGCCATGGGATTTAACACGTTATCAGGACTGTGCAAGTGTGCTTGGATCACATTTGATTGACAGTGACCTGGCAAGATAAGCAAATAACCGCGCAACCGTCAGTCCATTGCCATGTTCTGATTGGTGCGCAGAAATATGTGACACACCTCACCTTTTCCCGACAGAGTCTCGCCAACTTCGAATCAGTATTCACATCTCTCACATGAAAAAACTAAAAGCGTTCTAACTTTTTCAGAAAAAATATGCCTGAAGTCTCAAGCTGATTGAGACTTCAGGCCTGATGCTGGATTACTGTGTGCTGTCCATTTATCTTCAGCAACAATAAAGCTTTTACAGTCATTTGGACTTCCATGACATTTTGACATAGCAGAAAAAGCACAGCTGTTATAATAACATTACTGATGGCTCTGTTCCATTCAAGTGTCCCGGTAAGCCATGACAGTGCATGAACAATAGCAGGACCATGAAATTCGAGCGGCTAAATGGAATTCAGTAAACATATAACTGACTATGTCCATATTAGCCTCGGTGTGGATGAAGCTCCAGAGAAAAGAGGAAGTATTAAGTATTTTGGTGCTCAATAAATAGTTCTTTTTATTTCTAAAGCATTTTCAGAAATGTCCAAAGCTTCGGTTGCATGTCCCTCTCATTCAAAGCAGGTTCAAGGCCTGGGGGATCCAGGAAGTTCTTCCTTCATCTGTCACAGATAAGAATTCAAGAGAAGTCCAGCAGAACAGAGCTCTAATGAAGGAAACACATGAAAAATATCAGCTTGCTGTCCCACATCTCATGGATCAAGGCCGGTTTGCTTATATGTACGAGTGTGTGTGAGACTGAGTGCATGCATGGGAGAGTGAGTGCAAAAACACATAGATGCATCACTTGTTAGGGTATACATCAGTGTGTGTGTGTATTTAAGTTTTTGGCAGCATCGTGTGTGTATATCTGTGTGTGTCTGTGTGTCAGCTCTGTAGTGTAGGCGTGACAGCTCAGTTCTGTTCTGTGTCTGTTACCAGCTGTTGTACTTCACTCGCAGTTTCTGTGTGTGTGTGTGTGTGTGTGTGTGTGTGTGTGTGTGTGTGTGTGTGTGAGTATACTGTTTGATGTTAGACACATCAGAGGGGAGAGATGGTTAACGTCACTGACAGAGATACAGAGTTGCTCCCTGGTTTGCTTCCATGATGCCTCACGAGAACTTGTTAAACAAACACTAAGTCGACTGTTGGATGAATCAATCATATAATGTGACCCTTTTCAAAACGGAGTAACTCCACCCAAAAACAGAACACACAGGGTTTCACTCAATGCTTTGTTTTTCACACACAAACACATCATGGCAAGTAATGGAATAAGTTTTCAGATCCTGAGGTCAAACTGATGATACCATGTCGTGAAAACTCCTTCGTTCCTTCAAAACATTACATAAATCTCTATGTGGTAACCAGGCTGTAAACTGCACCCTGGCAGGAGGTCAGACTCTGCAAGAAAAACAGAAGAAGAAAGAAGAGACAAAAAAAAATGCATCAAGCCAGCTAATGTGAAGAGCATTAGGTCTCCCTGAGAGAGACATTTCACTCCCTGTGATGCCACAAAAGTATAAAACACTTTCACACCACTGAAGACAGCCATGCTCAAGGGCAACTGAGCAAATGCAACTTTATCCAAAGTCTACAGACGTGCTAGCATCACCGTGAGGCTGTACTTAGGCACAGTGGTGCCTTAAGGTAAATGCAAGAGCCAGGACATGCACATAATGGAGATGCTAACATGCTGAGCTTTAACAGGTATAGTATTTACTGTATTCATCATCTCACTTTAGGAAATTCAAAAATTTGCCAAACACAGTGGAGGCTGATTGGACTATCTCTTTTTCTTCAGGTATTTTTAAGACAAAGCATTTGACAAATTAAAATTATGAACTGATGATGGCGCTAGATGAAAAAAATCACCAAAGTTGTCCAACCAATAACTCAAGAGCTATTTCACTAAAAAACACAAATGTCATTCTCCTGACGGCACTAGAGGGAAAGGCAGGGGATCACTAAGATGGCGAGAATTCATCCTCTGGGGACCATGAATGCACTAAGTTGTGTATCAGTCCATCTTATAGTTGAAAGTGGTTGACTGAGCGACCCATTTGCATTCTCATACAAACAGAGCAGGGCACGATTTAGTTGACCTGCATCATCAAGCGCAGACGACTCAGAAGTGGACTCACATACTGTGCAGCCTCAGCATTTTCCCATAGGAATTAATAAAGTACCAAAACAAAAAACTCTTTATTATTTGGGTTGACTTACTTTACTGAACTCAACATTTTGACTTGTTTTGACCCCAATTTTCAACTACAATTTATCTTTAAAATGAAATGAAGTAACTTCATTCTGTGAGAAGCCACAGAAAAGCCACCAAACTATGTGATTAAAAATAGTGGATATTTCTCCACAACCATACCTAAAGGAAGCCAGTAGCTCCATCACTTCATAGTCATAACAGGTGGTCCTGACACTCAGATTGCTCATATTATGGATACCACACACATACACACAAACAGACTGTCAGCTGTCAAAGCTGATGTATCAACGCACACACAGTATAAGAGAGCCCAGCAGCGTGTGTTTGTGATCGATAGTAAAATAATATAAAGTGTCGATCTGTGAGGCCGGCAAATGAGACTAAACGGCGGCAGAGAGTCTCCTGAGAGCAACGAGCAGCTGGATCAGTGTGTGTCTCTGTGTGTGTGTGTGTGTGTGTGTTCAAAGCTGGAGAGCAGCTGTGAGTGGAACATCTCACCACACACAAAGATGCACAGGATAGATGGATGGAAGGGGAGAGGAGAGTTATTTATGATGGATCGACAGACACCCACCTCCGGTCTTTGTTCCTTTATTTCTTGGTTTGTTGGGATGGATGCCTGCAAAGGTGAGTTGTAGCTCTTACAGTTGAAGAACAGGCCAGTTTTTCTTTCTTTCTTTCTTTGACAGGGCAGTGTTTTATCACCCAAGCATAAAAACCTTTTGGAATGTCTTTTTTTTTCTGCTATCTCATCCCCAATAACACCCCCTTATCTTTGTGGGTAAATCTAAAATAAAACTACTCACTAATGTTTATGCTCAAATGATACTCTCTTACTGTCGGTCCCTAAGGCTCACGCTGAAATGGGCAAACAGGGCTTTATGCTCTCTGCCCCTGAAGCCTGGAACCACTTGCAGGCAGATCTGTAGCTAGACAGGCTGATCCCAGTTAGGGCATTTAAAAATGCAGTGAAGGAAATTCAGTTGGAATGTGTAATTGCTTTCTTAGCTCGATCCTCTTCCTCCTGTCTCTCTTCTTAGGCATATGATGCTGTGAGTGGATACTGTATGTTTTGATTTGTGTGTTTTTATGATAAGATATAACTTCATTGATCCCATGTCAGGGAAATTAAGTTGTTATTGCCTACAAAGTATTAAAAAATAGGCAAAAACAGTGGCATAGAAGGATCAGACAAAGAAAAACGGTCAGAACTGCTGTAACTAGCTGCCACTCATGTGGCGCCATCTTGGAAAAGATGAAGATATTTGCATGTATGCTGCTTGAAACAATATAATGCTGCTATTTATCTAGGGCAGGCCTTCCTTGAAAAAGAACGGTTGTGATGTAAATGAGACCTATCTGGTTAAATAAAGGTTTAATAACAGTAATAAAAAGGAGACCCCCTGCCCTCTTTACCCGGGCTGTGGACAGCTCTAATACGACCCCATCTTTAAAGTATCCCAACCAACTGGAATTGTTTCTAGGGGTACAGGCTTGCCAGTTATAGCACACAGAGTTTATGCTACTTTCCTCCAAAAGTCATAGACCTCTAAGCAGGCTCATATCATATGTTTCAATGTTCCAGATATGCTGAGGGAGAACAAGGCACAGTTAGGGTGAGCTGACTGTTTCATACGGAATCTCATGAGAGGTGTATGGTAGGCCCTCTGACACAGCTTGAAATGAATCAGCTCATGACTGGTTTATTCCACTTTATGTCTTCATCAACAACAGCCAAGTCTTTAGTCCAGGTCTTGATGAAAGGTCAAGATCAAAAAGGCTCTCCTGTGTTTGGTGTTGAGGCTGTGAGGTGTGGGTACCCAGCTCACGACTGGATGCATTTGCAGTTCTGTATCCCATGGTACTCTATATGTACGAAGGCCAGTCCGTAATTGAAGGTACAAAAAGAAAAATGTCTTATGCCGGTATCAGACTACACGATTTTTTGTTTTTGATGATGGTCACGGTGCCATAAACTCTTGCCATGTCTTGGTCGGGTGACTGGCAAGACTACACATGACCCCGACCCCGCAGCATGTCTTATTTAATGGTGCACTAGTTCTCAGGAACATGTCATGAGAGATGTCACACTAGACAAGTCAAGACAAAAAAATTCTGACACGCTAATCTTTGTGGGTGTAGTGTGGTGTCCAATAGGTTGCACAACAGGTCATTTAGCATGTCACACTACATGGGTAGAGATGCCCGACGCTGGTAATTTGGTTGGCCACGACAAAAATCTCATATAGTCTGACCCAGGCATTAGGTAGATCAAAAAGGAAGCACAGTTCTTGAAAACTGATAAGACCCCCTGTGACAACTATATCCCCAAGATCATTTACCCAATTTGATGCATTACTGCTTTTTGGCTCTATTCACACAAAACTCTTTTCTATTCACACGATGATCACACAGAATACACAGTTTTCAAAACATTTGTCACAGGTGTCGACACTGAGCGCGGTTTTCTGCTCGCAGTATTTGTTCAACTTGTCTCTGTGGTGTTGACTCATTCTCTGTGTGAAAACATGCAAAGGTACAAAACTCTTCACTCTATAATCAGTATAAGGTCACATGTGTAGCACAGCAGGTTGGTTACCTGAGGATGCAAAGAGGGAAAGGAACGCAGCCGTGGTGGATAGTAGGGGTGTATGAAAGGTGGGAAATCTATGGAGGGATAACAATTGGGAGTGGAGCATGTATGTACTGTTTAGCATTTCAGTGTTTGTGTGATCTGTTCTCAGGGTATTACAGGGTTATTGCTGTTAGGGTATTAGAGAAAGGTGGACATTAAACTATTACTAGTGTAAACATTTATATTGGACAAACACTGTATTCTGTTAATAATGGAAATACATTGACATAATAAAGATTTGGCCAATCGCGACAAACTACGGTCCAAGCAGCTTTATTAATATTTCTCTCCATGTAAACAGTCTTTGACTCGCCCTTGTTTTTTTCTTCCTGGATTTCAGAGCAGCTGTTGGGGGCTTGTACTTCCTGGTGCCACACCATTGGTTAGAAAACAGCCAATGGGGCTGGCTCAGAGGACAGAAAGAATGAAGTGATGATGAACACACACACACACATATACACACACACACAGACACACACACTTGGAAATCAGATTCCACTGTAAAGCCCACACACAGGAACTGTCGGCCTTCCAAAGGGGATGAGGACTGTTGTTCACACACACTCACATACACATACACAGATCCAGCAATGCCTGGCCTCCATACTGACACATTCCACAGATCTGTAGAAAAATTGCATGTTGAGACTGAGAGAGAGGGAGAGAGAGAGAGAGAGAGAGAGAGAGAGAGAGAGAGAGACAGAGAGAGAGAGACAGAGACAGAGACAAAGAGAATGCAAAGCAACAGGAGTCAGAGAGCGGAGACAAAGAAAAAGGCCAGACAGCAGATGAGAAATCAAATGTGAAATCATCCCTTTCAGTCTGATCAACGCTACCTGTTCATGAGGAGATGCCTGTTTGGAAGATTTCATCACTAGCACAATCAAAGCTCCTAAAACTGCTAAAATATAACCAAATAGTAAAAAGGAGAAAGAAAAGCTTCATGTCGTGTTTTGGAAATCAGTGTCAGTGGTTGTCAGTGAAGGACAAGAAACAATTAGAAATATTAATAATACAGCTGTCAGTGATGAGTCATCAGCAGTGCTGCACTGTCTGAGTCAATATGAGAATCAGTCATGTCACATTCACTGAGATATTAGACGAGAGAATATTACATCCTTCAGTTGGTCATGTGACACTGTCATGTGTCATAACAGAAGATCATGTTGGACAGAGAACTTTCCTACTGAACTGTAGAAGTTGCTGGGACGAAAGATGTTGATAAAATCATATAATCTGAAAAAGCGCTTAATGAAGTGGCAACCATGATGATGATGATGATAATGATGATGATATTATGAACAGAATATTGATTTTGCATCAAGTTTTGAAGTTCGTCTGCACCACACATGAAATATGTCTAACTTTCTTAAAATCACCTGTTTGTGCCACTTAAGAACAAATCAATTCCTACAAGTGACTCTTGCATGAGGCCCTCTTCTCTTATCTGTGGGAACAAAAATAAGCAAGTGGGAACTTTGGGAGCAAATACTTAATTTGTTTGAGTCCGACTGATGAAGCCAGAACGACTGTGGATTTTTTTTTTACAGTGGAGTCACATTAGCAGATAGCCTTCACATTGTGGCTATACAGTACGTCGAACAAGACACTCTGCAACCACATGCTGCAATAGCCTCATGCAACTGATTTTCCTTCCCTGCCAATGCATGAGGAAATAACCTCAGGTCACCTCAACAGGGATGATCAAACACTCTCATTAAAACTCAAGAGGGTATGCTGGAAAGTAGCGCATCAAAGGATTCATTGTGTTTTACACCTCAAAGATACATTAGTGTACGTATGTGTACATGTGTGTGAGAGCGTGTGAGTGAGAGAGAGGAATAGAGAAAAAGACAGAGCGGTGGAGACGACAACTTTGAGATGCGTTCAGTAATAACCAGAGGACTCGCTCTCTCTGCAGAGAGGTGTGGAGGTCAGAGGTCAGCGGGTTTGGAGAACCCTCAGTGTGCTTAAAGGACCAGTTCAGCTCACTGAGGACTGCTGAGGAGTGAACAGGAAGCTGACGACGACACACCTGCTACTGTTTCAGCGGGTGATGGAAGCTCAACACCGCTCACGGTTTACATTTTTTCGTCATGTAGCGAATGTGGAGTGGAGCAGCAGAGCTATAGGACATACAGCGGAAAATAAAATTCACATTTCTGAATTTCAGTATTAATTCTCATGCATGCTTAGGTGTGTGTGTGTGTATGTGTGTGGGTGTTTGGGAGAGAGTAAATGTATGGTTATGGAATATTGCACACATCAACATACATGTGCTTTAATATAAGTGTATGTGTGTGTGTGTGTGTGTGTGTGTGTGTGTGTGTGTGCACCTTCTTTAATAGGTAAATGCAGCTTCTAAGCTCCTCTGAAATCTCACAGAGCTTCAAAAAGGAGCCTTCAGCACTTTTTACTGACTGATGTGTGAACGCATGTGTGTGTGCGAGTGTGTGTGTGTGCGTGTGTGTGTTTGTGTGTGAAGGGTTAAAGGCTTTTTTTTCATGTTGCATTCCACCAGAACCTCACATCCAGACTGCTGCTGCCTCAGCTGTAGCTGCCGGCCCACAACCAACCTACTGATCTGTGAGGCGATAACTGGATGACAGGCATGCTTTGGTGTGGCTGAGAGTGTGTGTGTGTGTGTGTGTGTGTGTGTGTGTGCGCGGGGGGTGGGAGTGTGTGTGCACACCCGACACAGTGGCTTTGGCTTGAATGAACGACAGAGTGAGAGAGAAGAGGAAAATTGAGAGAGGGCGAAAAACAGATGAAAAACAGCAAGATAAGAAGATAGAAAGAGTGAGAGAGAGGATGAGAGACAATAAAAGATAGTCGTAATGTGTGACAGGGCGAGAGATAGTGAGTGAGTGAGAGAGCGAGGAGCGATAGGGGAGGATCATCCTCTCCCATCCCTTCATCCAGATGATGTGGGTTTTTCTGCTTATGTAGACAGAATGTCCCTTTAGATAGCTTTAGATAGCAGCCATAGAGAAGCCACATAGTGTGTGTGGGTGTGTATTAAATGTATATTATACGACCCATGAGGGTGTTTCTGCTGTGGTTATGGGAGTTAAGGTGATACTGTCAGCAGCAGTGAAGCCACAGAAATCCCCATAAAACGAGGGAAGAGCAAACAACATACTGATGATTACCAGTAGTGGAGCAAAAATGTCATGTTTTGTCCCGAGGGGGGCGCTAAAGGAAAGGTCACGGAGTCGTTAATGTCTAAAGGGTTCATCCTCTGTGGAGCAGAGATGACATCAGTACAAAAATATTTCTCCATTAGATCTTGTTCTTGTGAGAAATTGAAACGCTTGTCAGTCCTGCAGGTGGTGTGAGGTCAGGAGGTCAGCGAAATCATCAAGATTTATAGGAATCATGAATATTAACAGCAAGTCTGGCCACCATTTTTTCATCTGACATTATAATCCTCATAGGCCCTGCTGTTGTATTTAAAAAAACAAAATAGCTTTTTTATTGCTGCCTTCCAAAATTAATTTTTTGACTGTTGTGAAAATGATTCATATGAGGGTTTCTAATCTGCAGTTTTGATGGTAAAGGTTTGCTTAAAGACATTTATGTCTGTGTGTTAAGAGCAAAGCTAGAGGATGCAGTTTGTCTAGTTTAGCAAGTGCATGAAGCAGGGGGAAATAGCTAGCCTGACTGTCCAAACCTCAAAAATACACCTGTAAACATATCAGAAGCTCACTAACACATCTTATCTCATCTGTTTAATCCATATGCAAACAGTCATGAAAAATGATAGACTGTGGTTTTATGGTGAGTCTGTGCCTGAACTTTGCCTTGAAGAAAGAGTATTTAGGCCTCCTTCATCCCTCTCATCCATTTGAATTGAGCAGCAGGAGTGCCAGTGCAGAGGGCGTTGGCAAAAAGATACAGGATCATCTGGCAAAAAAGTTGAACCTGGCTCAACCTTTGCCGCAATGCAGTGTCATATGGCAAAGCCCTGTGTTGGCCAAACACATACATGCAAGGGCCGATTCAGTGTGACAACAAGACTCTGGGAAGTGACTGACTGACTGTCGCAATGTCTGGTGTCAAATTCAGACACTGCGTACATCTAAGCATTCACCTCAGCAGCCCCACTGAGAGGTTTTTTGGTGCTATAACAATGTCAAGATACTGCCTCCTCTGAAAAAAAAAAAACATCATTACTCACACGACCGCAAGGGATCCTTGTCAGGAAAACATAAACATAGGCTGTTTTTTTGACATTTGATCAAACTACCAATGCCAGCTGTTTTTCTAATGAAAACAGTCACACCATCACAAATTAGCCAACTACTGTAGCTCCCTGACAGGTGTAAAAATGCTCATGACATGTGATAACTGAGCTTTAAAATACCTGTCAAGTCAATTACAGTGTGAAGCTCAGTGCAGTGCCACTCACTGCAGAAGATCCATAACTCTTAATGAAGCGTCAGGGAAAGAGAGGCGCTGAACTCCACCTGCTGATGAAGATCATGTGATACGATCAAAAACTTCAGATCAGCAGCTCAGTGGACCTTAAGGCGATAGTGTTTGAAGACTGCTGTTTACAAGATCACAAATGAATCTGTGAAACTTGACTTGTACACCAATATGGACAAGAGTCCTTGAAGTGGTCAGAAAAAATTAATCAGCTGTTTAGGCGAACATCTAAAATGTAATCTTGCTGCAAAATACACAGAATATGGTGATCATTTCCAAAAACTAAAATAAAACTAAAATACACACAATGTCTGCATGGATTAAGTTCTACATACTACTCAAATTTTAGCAAAGACAATGGAAAACAGTAATTTTAAATCAAATACTATATTAAGCTAAATTTAAAAGAAAAATCGTTCCTGATGTCAAACAACAGACTCAGATCTTTTCTATTCATGAGTGTATTCATGCCACCTTCAGCCAGCAGACGATGGTTTTTGGAGGGTGTTTGGATGTTTTTAGGGGAGCAGAGCTGGCTGTTGGGGGGTTGGGCTCATACCTTGGCAGGAGGCCATATTTCCCAGCCCCCACCACCCATTGACAGCTAGGAGAGAATCACCAGCCAGACCCAGTCAGCTTTCCAGTTTACACAGGATACAAGCAGTCAGTTCATACCAAATACAAATCTGCATTGCTACTACTGAAGTAAAAAAACAAGGAAACAAAAAATCACTGAGGTATGCCGCTCTGCTGGACAGAAACAACTTCAGACCATTTGACGCCATTAGACTATCCAACCATCCATTTTCAAGACTGAAGACAGATGTACAGCCACATGAACATACAAACTCCACACACAGAGGAAGGTCTGAAACATGTGAGGCCAATGATGTCATCAAAAAACAGCTCTCCTTAAAAATTTAAGCACAAAGGCATTTTCACCATTCACAATGGAAACCATTATCAGTGTATCATATCGAGCCTGGTCTCATTCCCAGAGCGTCACACTCTCTCTGTTTGATTCACTCATGTCAACAATGAGACAACAATGGAGGCAACAATCCCGCAGATTCAAAGTTGTAGGTTTGAGTCTGAAACTCTGCTTCCTGCTTTCTTCTTGAGGAGATTAAAGCAGGACTCTGAATGAAGCATTTTGACAATTATTGGATGGACTGTCTTGAAACTTACAGACAATACACAGAGGATAAATCATAATGACTTTGGTGATATCATGACATGATAAAGTGCCACGACTCGTTCAAAATTTCAGTTTGTCCAACTCTCTGGTTTACGGTCAAACCTGCAACATCTTGCTTGGTTCTAGACCTCTGAATCGCTGCACGCATCTCCAGTCTTTGCAGGGATTCTAATAGGTGTGGTGTGCAGCCACTCAGGGCTTGTAGGTGGTAGCAAGAACAAAAGGGATGAGATCTGTGAATCAACATAAAATAATAACAATTCTTAAATCAGCATATTAGTTTGATTGACGTGACAAACATTAAAATGATGTCACTGCAAAGGATCTGTCAGCCAGTGCTGATAGGTTGGGACAAACTAGTCCTCCCTCCTCCAATACGGAAATTGGATAACATCAACACAATGTCAGACTAAATAATGAAGTGAAAATGAAATGGCAGCACAGTTTGATTATCCGGTTAAATGTTTTGGAACTCAGCTGGAGGAAATTTGCAGATTTGTGGTTATGATTGAGCACAATAACAACATTATGATGCGTATAGTCAAAACTTAAACACTCTAAAACAAACCCTCGAGCCAAATGTGGAACCAAAACCTAAATTACCCCAAAACACCAATGGTACAAATCTATTTGGTCAGAGAGTTACGGAATAAACTGGGGTCACTGGAAATCTTCCTGCTGTTAGCTTGTGAGCTCATCCTCCCTTCTAAGTGTTTTTTTTCTTTCACTAACAGCCGCGGATGAAGCCAGAGGATTTTGGACTTCAGCCCAGCATGTAAATTTATCTGCCATTTCCAAACAATTTCCATCAGGAGCCATTCAGACTGTGTAACAGGATAATTTGACAGCAGCCCAGCAGGAAAATGGCCAGTGAGGCAGTAATGTTTGATTTATTTCATATTTTTGTCCTCTATGGTTTGCTGTAGCCTCGTACAAAGGCCACAGCTGGATATGAGAGGTGGTTATAAATAAAAGATCAGCTAGTTGGTGATAAATGGATGGATGGATGGATGGAAGGATGATGGAGGGACGGGTGGATGATGTAGGGATAGATGGAGGGATAGATGGAGGGATGGATGGATCAGAGAGTGATCAAGTCAACAAATGGACTGCTAGATGAACAAAATCATCAAGTAAAAGGTTGAGGAGTGAATAAATGAGTGATCAGATGGGCATACAGACAGATGGCTTAAAGCAAAACAATTAAAAAGGTACCTGAAGTGAATAAATGAACAAATGAATGAATGAGTACAAAAATGAATGAGTGATCACATCGACCAGGGGATAGATGGCTGTGCATTTTAATTGAATATATTAAGAACCTATATAAAGGAAATAAGGATAAATGAATGAACACATGAATGAATGAAACACCTAATGATTAAATGTATGAGTCAATGAATGACTGGACAATGGATGAATATAGTAAATTATTAAAATTAACCATACATCTAATTAACATATGAGTGAATGAATGAATGAATGAACTAATGAAGATAGATGGATGAACACAAACCAATTCATTCAAGCGAGCTACTACAACAAAAAAGAACAAACTCAACAAAGATATGTGAAAACATGAATGAATACTTCATTTAAATCCATTATGAATTAAGCATGAATGAATGCATTAACGAATGAATGAAAGGATGAATACGTGAAGGATTGTACCGGTCAAATGATTGGATTAACAAGTTGCTGAACAAATCAGACAATAAATGAACAAATTATTGCAACAAGCAACTGGGACTGACTAAATGAAGGAGAAAGCAGTGAATGAGTGAATAAACGAGATGGAGACGTGAAATTAGTGAGGCTCGGAGGACAATTTAAACAGATTCAAACTCGACCAGCAGCTATATTTAATTCCACCAGTGCAAACTATTCCAGTCCAACTGACACACTTGGCATGAGGCAGATATTGCCAGCATGTTCTCTCTCTTTGTGTGTGTGTGTGTGTGTGTGTGTGTGTGTCTTTGTTCACAAGGTTGTCAGGGCCAAATCCTGTCCTCGTAACAGAAAGGAAAAGATCAAAACCGAAAGGCAGGAAGGTCTTTTTACCCCTAAAGTCTGAAAACTACTATGAGTCCTTCAAATGCCACACTGGGATTTTTGCTTCCCTTCAGTTTCCTTCACTCTACTTTCTGTCTTCTCTTCATTCACAAGGCTTGACAGTAACGGTTGCCCAGTTGCCCCGGGCAACCAAATTTGGCCCACCGTCAATCATTTTGTTTGGTTTGATCGCCCCTGTTGGCAGCCACTTCTCCTGTTATTAGACAGAGCCTCTGTGTCCCTCATCACTGACGTTCATCTCCACAACACAACGCTTCTTGTGGAAACAAGGGAAGAAGAAACGGATCAGGTGAAGATTAGATTTGAACAGAAAATCTAGCAGGTCCAGTTTAAAATGTAAACATCCTCATTTTTTCATTACATTAAAAAAGAGAACGAGATGGCTGAGACACAGAGCCTGGAAACATCAGAGCTCTGTGCCGCTGTGGGTCAACGTCAAAGTCCACGTCGCTAAATTTGTCAAACTGAGAGAAGTCAAAAAAAAGTAAAAACATGGCAGTTTGTTTTTTTTTTTTTGTCAGAACGTCATGAGGCTTGCCTGATGCTGTGTTGGTTGTCTTCTACTACACACACTACTCTTCTACACTACTACCGGCAAGTTTGGCAAATGAACAGATCCCAATACGACAAGTATTCTGACTGAGTTCACCTTTAAGAATGCCGGTCTGTGTTGAGACAGAATTTGGTATCTGGAGTCTTTTTATTTCTGATCAAAAAATGAATGGTTGTCAATGGTGAGTATTCTGTGGTTCTGTGAAGTAACTATTGCTCTAAACTTGTAGGTTTCCTTCAGAGGGAGCTGTGGGTGTTGGATGACTGGAAAGATTTTCATTATTTCACTGGTATCAGCGGGCGTAAAATGAATGAATTAAAGGCATTGGCAATATGCAACTCAACAGAATTGAGTAATGATACAGTTGACAGTTTGGCTATTTTGCTACAGATGTGGATTTGTTTGTAGGACTTAAATCACTGCTGCTACTGGAGCTTCCATTCCTGACTCCACATTCATCAAAATGGACTTCATTTTTCATTTCAAGTAAAAACCCACAAATTGCTTCAGTTATGTTGCATGAACCTTGACTTCCAAATGACTGAGCGTTGCTGTGACTTGGCATTCAGCAAAGCTGTTAAGCAATGGAATCAAGCCTTCCCGTCATGTGTAGTATGCTTGGAAGTTAGCAAAATGTTGGCCTGGGTGATTGGCCCATTCCATTGTGATGTGATCTCTGAGGATCTACCAACCAGCACTGTCAAACAGCTGTGGAATGGAATAATACAGGTTTTACATTTAGGTAACACTACGAACATTTATGGTTCCCTTTGCAAACACCAACTGTGAAGATTTAGCAGTTGCATGAAGTCACAGTCCAGAGTGGATGTGACAGAAGAGACAACTTTGATGACTTGAGAGTGCAGCATGATGTGCTGATACAACCATCTCATTAGACATGGTGACTTCAAATGAACATCAGTCAAGCGGCTTGGCGATGATTGTAGACTTAAATATTCTTTCATAACTCTTCATCCCTATTTGTCACTAAAAAAGCAGCCAATAGCAAGCACGTGATCATTTTAATAGCTGGGGTTACAAACATTTTCGTACCTAAAATCAGGGTTCTGAGCAGAAAAAGGTGGTACACCTCTTAACTAGAGGATTCCAGAAGCTACGTAGCCTCCGCTACCTAAGAGCCAATAGACACACTGCACTAAAAGGCACTGTTGTTCCCGGTGTTCCACTAAAGCCAGAGGAAGTACAGTGTCAGTGTGAATTACTGAGCAGTTAAATTACATGATCTCATCTGAAACCCAAACATCTCACTCTGCAAAAGGAAATGTAACAGCTTCCATTTATTCATCGTAATGTCTAACATGTTGTCGCGCAACTTTGATTTTCAAAAACACAACGCACCTCTTTGATAAACTCTGATTAATAGACGTTCAAGACGAAAAGAAAAATAAATCCATAACATCAGACTTGGTCGACATGTCAAACAGCCTGCGCTCCAATGGAACGTATGTGATCATTTCATTTCGAAAACCTGAAGGTGGTCATCAAATTACAACCAGCACATCAAACCTCTCTCTCTTTAATATTCCACCAGCAGAATCAAACACCAACATCTGTATATTTACTTAATTATCAACGAGCATCTTCATGGATGCATATGGTCCATGAGAAATGAACGGGAAGATCACAGTGCAGATTCAAAACCCAGCGACTACCTCATAACACCTGGCGCCACCGCAGACAAACAAATAATCCTTTTAAAAAGAATAATATTTTAACATTAAAATGAATAATGTTTCACAAAGTTGGAAATATGTGGTGAAGTTAAACATCTCTCTGGGAACCATAAAAATATATAAAAAAAAAAAAAACCTTTAACAGCTGTTGTTTTTAGCAGCCGTGAGGATGACTGACACATAAGTTTTTATTATGTGAACTTTAAATAACTTCTGATGCCACATAATGAAACAACCACATCAATAATATCCGCAAACCACTTTTAAGCCGTCTCTTGTGTTACATGATGGACACATATATACTGTATATATAAGGCATCGCATTAACATCCATCATATGAAAACCACACTTGACCACGGGCTTGTAAGTTGTATTAGTTAGCAGAGCAGTGGGAGGTGGGTGTTTGGATGTCAGCTGGCAAAAACTATGTTTACATTTCCATAAGACCGTGCTCTAATTCATACTTTTTCCCACATCCTCCTCCTGATCTCACAATGCAAGTAAGAGGGTGTGGGTGGAGGCCAACAGTCACCAACAACTCCAGAACTCACTTGAGCTCCATATCACACTATATTCTTAAGGCCACACCCACATTTCACAGTCCAATCAAATGCAAGGATTAAGAAACTTCAGGCGATGTCATCCTCAGTAACTTTTAATGAATAACCAGCAGCAGAGCCTCAGTCTGCTCTACGCTTTCAGTCAGGGAACTGCATGAGGTAGTTACAGGTAAATGAGTGAAAGCAGAAAGTAAGCAATTAACTACATGCTAAATTCTGCTCTACAATATACTTCACATTGGTTCAAGAAATGTAAACACAAACAAGATATTTCTCATCTGCAGGATGTCAGCGTTCTTGCCTGGCTCAAGATCAGCAGGCGACCAGTTTCCTGCTTCTCCGCTTCTACATAACAGCTATTAAAGTCAGGTGCTTAAATCCCTCGTCCCTGGGACTGAACATCCTCTACCACTGACCTCAGATCAAATCCAAACAGAGTTTGCTCTCCGTGTGTTTACTGCTCGGACTATAGCGAAGCAACACGCTCACTCAGCTTTTCCAAAGAAGACATTTACAGAGGGACTGACCTGGTGGCAGTGTGGGTTGGACTCTCTGCCGTACGAGTACGAACTCCTCTCTGATTTACCTGCAGGGGGACGAAAAGAAAAGAGAGGGGGCAGTGAGCGGAGGGAATCATCTCAGCAAGGACAAATCCAGATCTTTACTGAAAATCCATTCACCAGAGCAGAACATGTTTTATCTGCACAGCCAATAGAATCACAAACAGAGTTAGGGTGTGCAGACCTTAACTTTGGAGACAAGTTAGAATTCATTCACTCATGAAGGGAGACAATGAAAGACACAACATAATGCAATATTCAGTCACTTTCAGTGACCCACAGATTACTCACATTTCACTGTGTATAAAGCATACATACAAATCAGCAGCATGCGTAATTCATTCAGTCATTTCAAATGATATTATTTCCAACATACCAGTATGTGTAATAAAATAGGATTATTTATTCATTTGCCAATCCATCCATCCATTCATCCACCCTTTCATTTATACCTTTATTTTTATGAGCTACGTTTAATAAACTGATGGAAAATGGGTTTACTTCAAAGAAACAGGCCGGCCAATAAATTGATTTCAATCATTCCCTAATTTCTCTGAAAACTGCTCTAAAATTCTTAAAGGGTAAAATAGATAGTTAAAATAGGGTTTGATTTTTGATTAATCAACTGATTCATTTACTCAAAGTGAACACATTTGCTTCCAATAAAATATCAATTGGACCTACTGTTAAATAAACAATAGTATGACTTTTGTTTGTTTACCCATCAGGGACATGCTTCCCCCGAACATCAATCTCTCTCAATCTTTCTTTCATTCATTTAAAGGATCATTCATTCACAAGTTGTTTAGGAAACAAAGTCAAAGATTTTCAGTCGAAGCCAGTTTTCATGATCAGAGTCTGCTCGGTGTGTGTGTTCTGTGTCTGCTCGCTGATCTCACAGCACAACAAAACGGACATCTGCTATGCCTGCAATGCATGGATCCATATACAGAGAGAGGCAAAAAAGCCTTTATGCTTATAAGATCCAGCTTTGAAAGCAGAAACACTTTCACTCTCCACTCTGCAGACGACACAAACTGAATATGAGACAAGGTAGGAAGTTTTCAGGTGGCATTTAGAAAGATCTAGAAACAAAACAAAAAAAAATGAAATTGGTCTCAGATCACTGGTGCCGTTCTGAAACTGTTCAGTAACGTGTTGAGGGAGAATATCCCTCCACATTCATCCCTGACATAGACGTTAATCCAAATCCCCCTCTCAATTCACCTCAAGACACCTCTGTCATGTCTGTACTCGTGTTCTACATCAACTCTTCTGAAGGGTTGCCATGTTTGGTCTTGTTCTGCTCTTCCCTCCCTTTCTCCCATTGGACCATTTTATTATCCATGGAGACTTGTTACTGCTCAGCAACCAAAACTACTGATGAACCACCAAGATTCATTTATTCATCAATCATCACCATTCTGCATCATCACTGACGCTGTCAGTCTAATCAACCCAATGGGATACTCAAGTTTGGAATCACCTGCTATATTGATGTTGATCTTCTTTCCTTCAATAACTCAGACACCAAATGTGTCATTTACAACTGAAACAGTTTTGGCCCCAAAAGAAGAATAGTTAAATTATTAAAAGTTCCATTAGTCATTGTCCCCACAGCGTTGTATCCATGGAGGGCATCCCAAAATACCCTGCGATTTTAAATTTTGTTTTCCAATCCAGAAAAGCTTAAGTGACCCGAGATCATTAGGGAACCACAATGGTGCTGGAAACTGGGCTCTAAGTCTTTGGGGAACATGTTTGTTTAGGGCCCTCAGCAGTCTAGTTAGCGGTTAGCATAAATAGCCTTGAACTGTAATTTATCAGTCCTCAGTATGTTCAGCTGATATCTCGTGATCCAGCGACAATCGTGCTAACCCCGGACTAACCTTGTGTTCCAATAATAGCTTTGCTAAAGCAACGGCAGCACAAATACAGTCCTATCAGCCATGTGATTGTACAGAATTTTATCCATATACTGCTTGTAAACTATGTACTTTGTATCACGTTGTCCTCTGTATGTGGTATACGGACGTAAAGAGCGCAGACTTCCTCACCAACCAAACTGTCTTATACGGAACACCTTTGGTCAAACACGTTTAAACATGTGTTTGATTGAAATCAGACATCAGAGCTCTTAAAATGCAGGCCAACGATTGATCAGTACATGACAAGAAGGTGAAGCCTCTTTGGCAGGTAATGCGCCATCATTTTAATACACAAACCGAGCGTGTCTGGCTGTGAAAAAGGTGCCTGATGAACTCCGAAGATGCACCAACCACCGCGGCGTGTAGACAACAAAGCTAATTTCCTCTCCAGCTTCTGAACAGGCTTTCCTCTCCTCGGAGCTGCGGGACCACTTCGAGCCTATTTTTACCACACAGACCTTCTTTTTGGATAAAACCTTAAATCTTCAGCCAGTCTAAATATCAAACCACGGTTAGTGTGTAATTACATTCTGCGGTCGGTGCAGCCGTACGAGATGAAATGGAGGGGTTTTATAGCGAGCGTGTGGGGAGGAAAATGAAGCGTGTATGTGGTGAAGGGTTTGAATCAGGCGTGTATAGACCAGCGCTGAATACACGCCAACATGGTAGTCGATGCAGAAGAGGTTGATAATTACAGGCGTACAGAATGGGAATGTGGTCGACTGTGTGTGTGTGTGTGTGTGTGTGTGTGTGTGTGTGTGTGTCGGAGAATATGTGTGTTTTTGTGTGTGACCGATACAGCGGACTCGGCTTCAGCTACGACTGATGCCAGCTGGACCGGTTTGGCACATATACAAAGACTCCCACACACACACACACACACACACACCACAACACACACACACACACAAAGTACTGGAAATCACTGGCACAGATGCACACACATACACGCACAGGCGTGTAAATGTGTACGATACATACTGTACATATAGCCCCATGTACACACACAGACACACACATGCAAATGTACTTTTGCATGGTACCGAAATATATCCACACACGGAAGGACATGCATTTAAAAATACTATTTCACGACCGCAACCACACACACACACACACACACACACGCACACACACACACACAAAGAAAGATCCATTTAACATTGCATACACCTCTGCAAAATACCACAATCTGCAACAAGTACAAAAATCTCTCAACTATTGTACAATTAAGATGCGCTCAAGTTGAAATTCTGAATATATGTTATAAAAACATATTATATTTGAAATGACGATTTTAAAGCTATGATTTGTAAATGGTAAATATTTTATAAATCTGTCTACGCAATTTAAATTTGTCCTGAGTCAAAGGTTATACTGGAAGGAAAAAAAGAAGCAGTGTTTTATATTTATGAGGAGCTGAAGAGTTTTTAAGGTATTTATCATGAATTACATGTGATTAAAACATTCAGTGAATGTGGCTGTTTTGTCGTTTCTGTATCATTGATTCATTCTTCGCTATCCCACACATTTTAAATAGAATCTGAAATACTTCATATGGAAAATACATAAAGTCGGGTGGTGCGATCAGTTAATCAAACGGACAAAAATAAACGACACAAAATTACACAGCAGGATTTATCATTAATTACTGACTGTTTTCCATATATTCACTCAGTCACTAATTCACCTCTTCAAATATCAAATGCGATCAGGTGAAAAGTGTGCTTCACACGGAGGCTGGGCTAAAAAAAAAAAAAAGAAAAGAAAAGAAAAAAAGAAACAAACAAAGCAAAGAACAGGCCCACGTCGTTAGCCCCGACAGGATGAGGGATTTGGATGAGAAGCCTTTGCATCTGTAAGAGACCTCTCCACTTCAGTACTGACAAAAATAACTTTCACATTCATAGCACTGATCACCCCCTCAATCCTCTCATGTCATTGCTTACGTCTCGCGGCAGATACAGGACCCTAAAGTGGAGGAGAGCCAACACTGGCAGGAGTTTTGTCGCTTCTGTCATGGCAGCCCTAAATATAATACCCCGCTGAGCACTGGATGTACAGTATGTATATATCATCCTATATACTGGAATATATATATATACTGGAATTGACCTGAACATGCTTCTTAAAGCCTTTTATGATATCTCTATGTATTTCTTTGTTTTCTTATTTTTAATTATTTGGATAATTGTTGGCAGCTACTTCAGCAACTGCTGCTGTGTGCTCCTTCAAATAAAAAGGGGAAAAGGTAAAATATAAGAAAAAAGATGTCCACTCTCACAAAAATCCAAAAGACCAGTTTAGCGATATACATAGATATTTTGCCTTCTGTCTATATCATACTGTTTTGTGTTCACGTGAATAATTTGGAATTTTGTCGTCACATTTATTACATTACATTTAATTGACTGATGCTTTTTATCCAAAGCGACTTACAATAAGTGCTTTCAACCACGTGGACGCAACCCAAAAATAGTACATTAATGTCGTCAAACATGCTGGCGAACTGCTTCACGTGCTGCATTTACACAAGACGAAACAGTCAAGCAGAGCAATGCTTATTTAAGAAGTAAAGAAACTTAGTGTTGTTATAACAGTGTTGAAGTAAAACACCCAAAGACGTAACGCACGCTGCACATACTGATTGTTTTTTGCCATTATTGCAGATTATTCAGCACCTGCAAAGAATATTTGGATATGTGTGTGTGTGTGTGTGTGTGTGTGTGTGCCTCCTGATATCTTATTATTTTCAAACAAACATATTTCCAGAATTATATATAGAACACAATAACAACAGAACATGAAGCTCTCATGGAATTATTATTACAAATGATCATTGACAGCTTAAATCTCTACAAAACGAGCAACAGAATGAGGCTTTTAAATGCGTCAGAATGCGCAGTGCTCGTGTAAATTATAGAATTTTGTTATGGTAAAAACACGAAAAATGAACATTTTGTAAATACTGAAATGTATCAATTAAGATGACAATGACCCGGAAACAGAAGCTACGACAAACACCACAAAAGCACATTCTGAACTGAGGATCTCTCCACTGTATAAGTCGTGTTCTTTACTTTTGTCCAAACATGGTGACCTTTTCACCTCCACCATCTCTGCAGGCCGAGCTCATGTATTACACACACAAACAAAAATCCCTGGTATTTTAATTAGAAAAAAGCCGGGCAGGGACGGAGCAGCGCAGGATGGGAAGGGTCAACCTCAAGATCACAGACCCTGTCACAGCACACACACACACACGCGCACACACACACACATACACACACACACACACACACACACACTTGGAAACCTACCTCGAACTGGGAAATATATTTTGATAAAATTGGAGTTTATTTAACACAAAATCCATCGGAAAAAAAAAACAAAACAATAATTCATTTTTTAATGTGGGTACGAAATTTCTTCTCAGTTACAATCCAATAATTTCGCTTTCTATTTTTCAGCAGTTTTAATTTTGGTAACACTTTGACTTTTGCCCCTAATTTTCACCAATTTAAAGAACAAAAACACAGCACACATAAAGGGAAGTGAACAAATTCACAGAGGATGCAGTGAAAGACCTCAAGAGCAGCAGTTCAGCCAGAAAAATCTCATTAAATTTACAAATACAAAATACATTTCGCAGTCCAGCTGACACAAAACATCACTGCTGCACTGTTGTTATTTATTTTTTATTTTTTTTAACTCCTCAGTTTGTCATACACAGTGTGCTCTGATGCTATCAGACTACTTTGGATCAAGTCCCAGCTGAACCTTGTCTCTCCTCACCTCTACTCTCCAAAATAAAAGCACTTTTATAAACTCTTTTAAAGCCCTTTTATAAAGGGTTTGTTTGATGTGACAGTGCTGCTAGGACATTAATCCTAGGTTTTAACACATCATATAGGGTACCTTCAAGAACCTCTTCTTAAAGGGAAACCCCTTTTGAACTATTGCTCACAAAGATGTGACAGAGACTGGGTCGTTCAAAGCCCTGCTTGAAAGGCTGATAGTGACGGTGCTTCCAGGAACCTTTGGCATGTGGAAGCTCTTATGAAACTGAATTAATGAAAGAACCAAAACAATGCATCAAGGAACATGGAAAACCAAAATCGTCTGTCACTCAGGTTTGTTAAAAAGAACTTTTCTAATTTCTTAGACACAGATATTTTCTAGAAATACCCGACAATCCTCGAAAGACTGAAAAATATCATGTTTAAGAGTCCAACTGGCAACCGCTAGCAAATAAATGCTTGTTCAAGTACATTCTCTGAGCAACTGCTTCAAAAGACAAATGAACCCCACTGTTTCTTGAAGGAACCTCATGGTTTTCAAAAACATATGATCCGATGATGCCTCGGAAACCTGAGACCATTCTTGGAAAACCCTGAAGTTCTCAAACCCTGACGCTAATTTGAGGCTTCTCAAACAAGGAAAGTGCCTTAAAGAACATTCAAAATACAGTTTCTTCATCCTTAGGGAGCTCCATAAAAACACTTGTTATTGTCTCTTGAGGTTTCTCAAAACCTCAACACAACTAAATGTTTTTAGTGCAAACACTTCATAAAAGATGAATGGGCACTGTTGTTTAAGGAACCTCATCAACCTCAGAACAGTCACTGACAAACTGTTTTCATTGAGATTGATTTGACCTGATGATACTTAGAGGCACTGATAAAAGGCTTTAAAAGGGTTTTTACAAATAGGAGCCCTGGATCCTCACAACATCTTTAGAAAACTCAACTTTAAAGGGTTCTCAGACTCTAATGATGCTTCCAGGAACCTTTGATAACCCTTCACACATTAATTAGTTATTTGAAAACTGCCCTAATTTTGTGAGCCCTGTTAGAAAACACAAATAAAAATTTTAGATGGTTCGGTGGCATTTAACATCATTGAAAAGAAGCAAAGATGTGAATTTATTTTAGGTCACACAATATACGATTGATTTGAAAATGTCTACGATGGAAATGATTAATGTGTGACAATACTGAAAGTCTACTCACACCTGAGGCCATTTTTCAAGAAAAAACCCCCAAACATTTTCTTATTTCTTCTATTTAATATCATCATTAGCTTCGGTGTTTGGGATTTTGGGACTGTTGAAAATCATTTATTTTTCACACAAAAATCAGTGCTAGTTGTTGCCTTACATACCACCGCATAACCAATACAATATTTGTTTAAATAAGACACGGGATCGTTGCTTCTTTCCTTCGGCCCTGCCTGTTTCTAAATCTTCCCTTTTATCTCAACCATAAGCTGTTACATGAAGGCGAAAAAGACCCAAACTAATCTAACAACAAAAACTGGACTGTGTCAAACCTCAAAAACTCCTCAAAAGAAGGTTTTCTAACCACAGCTCTGCTCCCGCCAACCTCTGAATTTCTCTGAGGAACCCTGCAGTGACATTTTTTCCTGGACGCCGAACATAAACAGGCTCATTGCTGTGAGGAGGACCCCCAGACGCAGCGCCACTCGTTAGAGTGTGCTGGCTGCAGAGGTACAAAAGGTGGAGGAGGGGAGGTCAGCCCACTCTGCTGTATAAAGCCCATAGAGAAGTCGGTGAGCCAGGAGGACCAAATCCCTGCTAATCCACAATGCCGAGAGACAGAAGAGAGGAAACACAAATAAGCTCCATTACAAGCTGAGAGTTAACGGGAACGAGGACGCTCTGCTAAACTATTGTCACACTACTTCTTAACAGGCCATAACCAGACTTACTCTTATTAACCCAGTCCCAAGTTCTAATCCGGAAATACTCCAGAAACAAGTCCTATGATAGTATTAGACTAAAATCTGGCAGCTTCCACTGTAAATGAAACACTGAGTCAAAATGTTACGACAAGTCAGCCCATGCCATATTTAAGGTCATATCTGAGCAGTTTTAGCAGGTATACACTGGAATAACACTGGAATATAAAATGTGGTCTGTGTATAAGGAGCTGTGACAACAGATGAAAAAGGTAATTTCCAAAGATTATCCTGGCGAAACCAAAAACACAGGAGAGAAAACAATTTAGACTTAAGAGCAGAATTGTTTTTCTCACTTGCCTCTCAGGGCTTGTGTATTCTTTTTAACATTTCATATGTGAAATGTAATAATTTAAATGTAAAACACAAGTTTCACATTTTTAATAAAGATTAACAAAGGGCTAAAATACATGTTTAGAGTAAACAATATATTTTTTAGATCATTAGACCTGTTTCAGGCCGGTTTCCTTTTCCCCATAAGCCTCAACCCCTTTAGAATACTAGCATGAAATTTATGTTAACATGAACCTTTATTCTAAATATCAGCAGCAAACAATGAAATGACAAAAAAAAGTGTGTGTGTGTGTGTGTGTGTGTGTGTGTGTGTGTGTGTGAAAACTGAACAAAGAAGTCTTCCTTTAAGTCTCATACTTCTGAAGCTAAATAATAAAATCATACAAAGCTGATCTCAGAGCTGTTTTCATTAGCCCATGTAAAGTTGACATGTTGGAGATACATGGTTTTTAACACCTCACATGCAAAATAATGGCCACTCAGATCTCTCTCTTTTTGTCCTCCCTCCTGGATTCATCCCAAAACCTGAATCTAATTCTGAACTCTTGATTTAAAATCAAACTCAACTCACTATAAACCCTAAACCAAATCTTAAAACTAAATGTGCTCGTTCACAGTGAGTCCTTGTGAAGCCATTTAATTCTTGTGTAATATGAAAAGAAGAGCACACACACACACACACACACACACACACACACACACATACACACACACTGAACCACTTTTTCTGTCCTCCTGTATTTGACCCCGAATGTGTCCGAAAACACACTGAACAAACACAAAAACACCTCGAGTTTGGACGACTTACAAGCCACAGAGATGTCTCACTGCATTTGGATGACGTCCAGCCTCAGATACCGAAGTCTGTCCGTCCCATCAGCGTCAGTCTTCACAAAGGGCCGGGTGTCACCCCAGCAGTTTTTTTTTTTTTTTTTTTTTTAAAGGTCAGTGTTATTATTTTACCCTTTCTTTGGTATTTTTAATCAGCATGTTCACTGACAAGTGTTTCGCAGTACAAGGCCAGCAGAAAACAGAACACAATATGAAACCAGAGAGTGCAAACACTCATAATGCACCGTCCAAAACCAGCGCCACACTTACTGTGTGTGTGTGTGTGTGTGTGTGAGTGTGTGTGTATAAATAGTGGATTTTGTTGGACTCGCCTACACAGCAGAAGCCCACAAACCAACATCACTTTGTATTCTGGTCATGTCTGCCTCCTCCAAGCCCAGAGTGACTCTCAGACCTGCACAGTACTGTTAGTTCTGATCTTTACCCTTTTCTTTCATACTTATTTTTTCAATTTCATGATCGTAGTAATTGGGGATGGCTTCTGATTTTCTCCACTGGAAGGACAGCCTCGGGCACTGCGTCATGTTTTGTCCATTTTAAGGGAAGCCATTTGTGCACTGCATCGCGTTTTCTCCACTGGAAGGGTCCCATAGAGGGCACTATCATGGTTATCTACCATGGGGCCTTTCAAAAGGGCACTTTTACAATTTTTTTTTTTTTTCAAACATGGTGGCACAAGGGGGAGTCGAACGTCCTCTCTGCCAGTGATTTGTGGGTGGGTACTCATGGTAAATCACAGAATGACAGGTCCCTACTTACAGCATCCATCATGTTAAAGTAAGAAGTCACTATGCAAAAATAACTGGATCCTACACTTTCTATGATGCACGCTGAATGCACGGTGGTGAGTGTGGAAAGCTAAGCATGATGTTGCCAGAGACTGGGGATCACCTCTTGTGTGCCATTGTGGTGAGATTTAGGCTACTACAACACTTTTTTTTAGTCTGGAGAAAGATGGTGGCTTTGGCTGCATATGAACAAAGTAGACAGAGGAGGTAAACTAAGAATTAACTAACACCAAACAATACAGTAACACCTTCTGGTCAATGCAAAGCAGCATGAAGTAGCTCTTCCATGTTCACGTTCATCTTAATTAGTTTAATAAAGTTTCATTAACTGCAGCGCAACAACATCAACTGCAGTAACCAGCAGTGAGTGCAGTCTCGACACAGAGTCCATCTGTTCTGATCAGTTATCAATAGAGAAGCAAAGCGAGGAGAGGAGGAAGGGAGGGGAGAGGAGAGGAGAGGAGGAGAGAGGAGGAGAGAGGAGAGGAAACAAAATGAAAGAACAGAAGAAAGAGAACAGAAGCAAACTGAGAGACATTAAAGGAGGGAAGAGAAAGAATTGACAGGAAGAAGAGAAGACGAACTGAGCGGAGGAGGGAAGAAAAGAGAGGATTATGTACGAGGGTGTAATTGAATCTTTGCTTCCTAATTATTTGACTTATTTCAGACAACAGACCAAGTAAGAATAATACAAGAACTGATGACAGATATTAAAAGAGCAACTCATAACAGACCACAGCTCACACAAATAACGTCTGACAACAGCTCAGTATTCTGCTGCGCACTGTGATACCACATTTTACTTTTTAACAGGAGCGTTTCATTCACCACAGTGACGAACGGATAGTGTGCGTGTGTGTTTGTGTGTGTGTGCGTGTGTGTGTGTGTGCGCCCCACATCCTGCTACCGACAGGCCACGAATTCCTGACTACAGCAAAATTAACAAAATAAAATGAAATCCCCTTTATATGTTTTTTTTTTCTTGCTTTCATTTCACGACAGTCAGCTTCAATCATCACTTTGGCGTCCATCACTTCACCCTGACATGGCTTCTGTCATGAATTCATCATTTCCAAAGGGAAAACCTCACTTTCATTCATTCACAATACAATATCATTTCATTCTGACAGTGTTTTTATTTCTCATTTTTGAGTATTTGCATTATTCTTTTTTAACACATTGTAGTTGTTATATATATGGTGGGATATACATATTTGTAGTGTGTTTTATTCAGATTGACAATAAGGAAACCTAAAAAAATGTTGACATATAGACTCCTTTTGATTAACTTTCCCCATCACTTTAACATCTATCACTTCATTTACTCGTCTTTTTAATGATTTTTTAAATTGAGACAGATTAAGAGATGAACAATTAGAAGCAGTTGCCATGGCGAGTCAACACTGACGGCCTTCTCTTTCTCCGTCCATCGCATTTGACATCTATCAGTTGTTGCCTTTCATTCAGATTCATCAGGACGGGGAGAAAAAAGCAGCACGATGGAGTTGTTCTCGGAGTCGACGTCAACGTCTAGACTGTTTCTCTTAGAGAGTCGTGTCGAGTCTTTCTCCGTGTGAAAGGAAACACTCAGAAGACGTGATCTCCTCTGACATCCATATAATGAGTCCATTTTAATAAACTATGTGACTAATAGTGTGATTTGACGAGGATGGCGAGATGACGAGAGGAAAGAAAGAGAAGAGACAGAAGAGAAAGGGAAGTGGGGAGGGGGAGGAAGATGGATAGAAGAAGGGTTAAACTCCGTCTTCCTGCGTGCTGTGTGTGTGTGCATGCATGTGTGCATGCTGTGTGTGTGTGTGTGTGTGTGTGTGTGTGTGTGTGTGTGTGATGAGGGGAGGGTTGGACTGTGCAGACATGAATCATTCTGAGCGATTCAAGCGTTTCCATGACACCGCCGGGCACCGGTCCAGAAGTTTCTACAAAGTCTGAAAGGTACTAACACACAAACACACACACTGTAGACACACACGCCAACACACACTCGAACAGACACTCTGAAACGATCCCACCAGCACTGAATTTGAAATAATCTATATATTTATTCATGGCGTTGTCTTCCCGTGTAAAGCGTAACATTTTTTTGGGATCAACATTAATTTAACAGACGATGGTCGATGAGTAACCGTCGTCTAACAGACAACCCCCCCACACACACACGCACACACACACACACACACACGCCACACCACCACCACCACCACCCTCCGTTCTTCAATCCCAGCAGGCATTGATTTCTTGGCACCGGCGCGAGTGAATACATCAAACAACAGATGAACGTATACGAGCGACGAGAACGGCTCGAGAGACGCAGCATCCAGCTCACATCTGTCGGCTCCTACCTTCAGCCATATCACAGCAGACAACTCACATTCCTTTATTTACGTTTTTTAAGTTTGATTCTGTGTAGCGGCGGCTGCCATGCATTCATTTTTAGACACAAAAAAATGATTTTTAAATTATTTCAATTCTCTTATACATTCATTTTGAGTCTATGTTAGACATTTCAGTGTTTATTGATGAAGTACCAATGTTAGATGTGATGAAGTAAAGCTATCAGAAATAAAGTGGAAGCAGACACAGACAGTGTGTTATCTAATCTGACAGAGGCAGCATTCTGGACTGGACTTCTCTGTCATTAAAAGGTATTTGCATTTTAACATCCACTTTGAGCCAAACACACGACGCTGTTACCGAGTGTTTGGCTTCTAAAATCTAGTTTTCAGAAGTGTCTTAATTTTGGAAATGTAGAGTCGCGTACAGAGATTTGACATTTCGGTTGAATATTTAACTGGTCAGAAAGTGACTGTCAGTCGAACTTTTACATGAATTAGTTCTGTTCTGTACACGTTCCAGAATGCTTCTGAATAACTGTTGTGAACTTGCTGTCAGTAAAAGGTGGCTGGAAGTTTCATGAACCTGGAGGGGAGTAAATGCTGTTTGTGCAGTTAAACTGTATCCTGGTCTACTACTGCAGTGTAAACTGATCCATTTACTGCTCACACGGCAGTGAAGCTGGTGCATATTGTAGAAACTGAACATGGATTTTTACCAAATAAAGATGTATATAAAAAGTGATAATTAGCTCTATAGAATCTAAATTACTTTCCACACTTTTCCTTTTTTTTAACTGAAGATTGTCAAAGACATAGTGAATCTTGAGGTCGTTTCATTTCATTCTAAGCAGAGTTTGAGTCTGTGGTGGGCTACTGGAAAATGAAGTATACCTCATCGTGTCAGTATGCAGAGCAGGGTCACTCCAAATCACTACCCTGTTGACTCATTCACAAGCCGCTACATAATAAAGCGTACCTGATGTTCACGTGTGGCGTTTTTATCTCAATATCAGATACTGAAGCCTGGCAGTTCGGCGAAACTGATGAGCTAAACTTTGAGACCATCTCCAACGTGCAGGATGAAGACAGCTTTCAGACTGTTTTTATTAACCTTGTGCTTTTTTTTTTCATAGACAATTAGGACAAACTTTATATTCATGTGTCCTCCTCCCACATGCACAACTCTGTTTTTAGAATTTAGCAAAATGACCCAGTGAGCTATTGTGGGCTGCATATTGTCAATAGTTTCTCTGTATGTCTTTTTTTTTTTTTCATCATAGACACTTCAGGCCTTCTTTACATTCATCCCAATTCACCCATTGTGCACACAAACTCCAGTTAGTGCACACAGTAGGGATCTCGCTGTTAAAACCTCACCGTTGACTTACATTCAGTTTAGATCTCCATTTTGCTTTTTCTTTGAAGGTGGGCTTCAAATACAAATCAGTCCTGATGATTTCCGTATATTATCATGTATTTTTAGGCACATGGTTACAATATTACATCATTTTGTGTATTTTGTTGGCAGCTTAACTTAAAAATCTCCATATGAGAGGACTAAATGGTCATAGAAAACAATCTAACAGAAAATGAAGACATCTTTAATGCTTCATTTGCTTCCTAACTACTTTTTTCCGGTGTAGCCCATCGCCTCATAAACAGCAGACACAGACACAGACAGAGTGGCTTTGCATTACACTTGTAAATGCTGCAGATTACTGTTCTCATTCCATTATTCACTCCACAAAACACTGACTGATCATTGATTGCTTTTATACTGATTCCAGAAACAAGACTCTAATTATTATATAGTATAAATGCTATATATAAATATATATGTATGTGCATGCTTGTGGCATGTAAGAGAGTCTGTGGGGAAAACCATTTATCCACAAAATATCAACTTTTAGGAACTTAAGCCTGCTCTCAGTTTGGTGGCAATGAATATTTCAAAAAGGCAACTTGACCCTTCAGCGAGGATACGTGCATTTGATAATGTGTGGTGGAGGTTTGTTCCGACACCGTTTGACTGAGGAAAAACATGAACACGTAAAACTGCATTTTTCTACAGAACAGTATAACTGCACATATGTGTCACAGTTCATTTGTCCGTGTGGTTCTGAAGCAGATGGACTAAAATTCAGCAGCAGCCATAACACTTGTTCCCTGTTCATGTGAATGAGACCCAAAGAACGGTCCCCCCTTCATTATCCAACACCCCCCATCCCATCACACACACACACACACACACACACACACACACACACACACACACACTCATTCACCCCTCCTCCACCCTGGAATCAATAGACAAACAGCACAAACAACAACGAGGCGACAAACAGGGCAACATCACCAAACCCTCCAAACAGCAGGACTTCGACAGCAGAACTATAAAATATCAAATTCATACTGTAAACCAGCGTGTTGCGTTAGCGGCACTGCAGAAAAGGGGGAAAAATTTTGTTCAGGGTGTCTACGATGTAGAATGAACATAATAAACTCCTTCCTTCCTTTTCGGGAATTTTATTTCACTGCTATTCCTACATTGTTTTTTCCATGAAGCTTCGGTTTCGGGAAGAAAAACGTTGCAGATTTGCAGTGCAGAGTGTGTATGTGACGCGAGTGTGTCGGTGTGTGTTTTATATGTGTAGATGTGTGTTGGTCTCAGACAAAACAGGGCTGCTGAAATGCGGCAGGCACTGCAGATTTTTGTTGGCTGGCTGACAACGCCGTGCCGGTGCCAAGCCCCGACGGCGGAAACGACTAAAAGACGCATAAGGCTGGCATTAGAGCCCCAAATCTTCTCTCCCCCTCCATCCCTCCTTCTCTTTTCTCCTTCTCTTTTCTCGCTCCGTGGCACGGCGTTTACTTTGGTCGGGGTCTGACTCGATTTGGCAACATTCACACCAATCCGTGAATTTATCAATCTGTCTTTATTTCGCTCTGATCTGATGGGAGGTGGGGAGGGGGAGTAGAAAACATGGCACCTGAAACACCTCAGGAGGTTTGGGTAGACTGCCGCGTTGACGTGGGTTTTTTTTTTTTTTTCTTTTCTTTTTTCTTTTTTAGACATCACCTTGTTTTGTGCTCCAGTTGAACCCCCGGTCCTCCTTTCATAACTGTCGCCGAATGAGAATTTTGGAGGATTTGATTCTTTCCAGGGTTTATATTTTCCCTTCCATATCTGCTGCCTTTGTCTTGAGGATTTCGGGCAACACTTCCACAAAAACCTCGGACACAATAGCATCTGGAGTTACATCCATGAGGCACTGAGCCCATGTTCCTCCTAAAACCTAAAACAAATGAAGAAAACAGCATACTCCAATTATGCTCCCAAGACAATAAAACATAGCAAAAAGGAAAAAAAAAAAAAAAAAATCTCCTGTAAAACATTCAGGATTACCTTAAACTAAAAGCCAGATTCTGTGTTTGGAGTCCATTATTGATGGAACAATATTTAGCTGCAGAGTAAACAAAGGCGGGATGCTCCAGTCGTAGCTGTAAATTGTGTTTGGGTATTGTTCGGCAGACAGATGACGACTGCTAATGTTGAATTAAAAAGGTTCTTAGAGGTGGATTTAACACGTTTCCTCTTGTCTTCGGGGTTGAGACGGAAGGCGAACGACGCAGGCAGACAAAGAGAGAGGTAGCAACGAGAGAAAAGGTGTGAAATTCTGAATTAGCAGCACAATATGGAAGTATTAAAGTGCAGCACATTGAGCGGTGAGAGCTACACGGCAGAGTGTTGTTCACTGACACTGTCTGACTAAATAAAGACGCAATGTTCAGGCTCACAGGGTTTTCATGTGTCACAAAGGAACAGGCCAGGAAACAAACCGAATGTTTAACACCAATGTGGCTCATTTTTATGGTATAAAAAAAGGTTGTGAGTGTCTCGCTCTCACACTAACCACTGAAAATGATAAAATATCACCCTTTTTGATGTGAATTATTGATAGAATATATATATATATATATATATATATATATAGGGTTTATTTTTGTTTACAATTTGTCAGATTTACACCATGAAAACTCACGCCATATTAGCTATTAGCAGTACCTGTTTGCTCTGTAACCATGGATACACGCAGCTATCACTGGATTACTTTGACACTGAAAAAAACTTGTGAATGTGATGATTCTCTGGCAAGTTCTGGAATTCTGATTTCTGAGCAAATTTGTAGAAGTTTTTGTATCAGTGCTGTTTAATTTCATATAAATCAAGATTCTGAGAAGAATCAGTGTGATTTTTTTGTCACTAATTATGTCAGCAGGGGTCATTTAAAATTCTAAATTCATTCTTTTGACCTTGTTTTGAACCAAAAATTTGTTTCCAAGCAGACAAACAGAGCTAACAGTGCTAATGGAGCTAACAGATGCAGCACATTAATAGAGTGAAATGTGTTAACGTGGGTAAAAAGCAAATGTTGTTAAGGGAGCTAATAGTGCTAACAAATCTATGAGCGCTAACAGAGCGATCAGATCTTTAAGATTTAGGCAATTTAGGCAATTTCTCACCAAAACTGCAACAGGAATGTTTTAATCTGACACTTTTAAGCCAACGAAGTCATTCATTTTAACATTAAAGCTAAAGAATCTGGACTTTTTTTTTTTCAATGATTCTGATTGTCAGTGTTTCTCTGCCTCGTTCAACCTCTCTGTCTCGCTCTCTGTCTGGGAGGTGAGGAGGAGGAAGAGGAGGAGGGGTGACCCAGGAGAGATGGATGATGGGTCAGGTGCTGTCAGACTGGAGGGGTCAAAGGTCAAAGGATCCTGTGGTTCAGCATCACACTCTTATTTTCTCCTGTCACTGTCATGGCTGTCTGTCTCTGATCATTTCTCCTCTTCATCCTCCATTCTTGTCTCACCCCATTATCTCCTTTGCTAAAACGATTTTTCCTTTCCCTCTATTCATCCTTTGCATCTCTCTTCCTCACTTGCATTCCATTTTTTTCCTTCTCTTTATTGTACCTGCAATCTTATTTTGTCAGCTCCATTTTGTTTCTTCCAGCCATTACAATTGGGGAAAGTAAAGTAGACACATAGAAGATAACCATGGTCCCCGGCAACAGCAAAAGCTTAATCCAACTTTAAAGTTTTAAAGAAAAAAAAAAGCTGCTTCTACTGATCTGCTGATTATTTAAAAAACCTGAAAATCTAATGTAGAATCTTACAAAAGTACCATTTATAATGAGTATTTGCCATCATGTGAAACAATAGATTTGATCTGAGCTCTAAGTAGGAAACAGAGGTCCAGTAAATGAACTGATCCTGGACCTACGTCGGGGTCAGGTACGCTTGCATTGCCAGATCAGATCGGGACTCGTCCATAGTTGTAGACCCCTGAGAGACCTCTACTTTGAACTGACTTCCTGAGTATGAAATATAACATTTTTTCCAGCACATGTTCCTCTTCCTCCCACATTTTCTCTCTCCTGCCATCAATGACAGACCTATTCCTCCTCTTCCTCCACCCTGACTCCCAACTTAATACCTGTATTTAGACAAAGGTGGCAGCGTTTGAACACCTGGACGGCTGTAATATGAGAGGTTTCGCTGTAGATCAGGGGGCTGCATCTCATTGCTGATGTGCTCTGTGTGATTTCAGCGCGACCACCTGGCTGCAGAATAATGACATATCTGCTCCCACACACTGTTCAGGAGCCGGTGATCAGAGCGGCTTCATCACAGCAGGGCACACCCCACCTGACATCACACGACGAGGGAGACGGGAGGAGGGTGGAAATAGACGGACGGCAGGAGGAAGGACGGGGATGCTGGATTGAGACGAGCCATCTGAGCACACAGAGACTCAGAAATGACAGTCACCTGCTTTCTTAAAAACTCCAATAAAGCAAAATGTTACGAGTTAATACCCACATCTGCTATGATAACAAGAAGAACCGCGCTGCGGGCTCCATTAAGCTTTATTAAAATTCATTCACCGCAGGTCAGAAGTGAAAATGAGTACCAAACAGCTCTCATACGCTCAGACGCTCAAACACTTGAACATCACTTTACTGTTTCAAACAGCCACATATGATTAACAGAATAGGACATGTGAGAATAGAACAATTAATCAGATCACCCGAATGATCAACTCAACCAAAAATCTTTGTACACCAGAATTATTCCTCTATGCCTCTACCATTGATGCTACGTTAATGTCATACTGTTCAGACCACAATGAAAAGCAGCTGAATGTGAACAAGGGCTCATGTCAGCCTCTACAGTAAGAAAGCTACTGGGTATTTCTCCTTAAAGCTATAATATCTCCCACTTGACCATATGAACTAGAGAAGTGTGGACAGACCTTTGGCAAAACGGCTTCAAAACCACCCTCACCGACATCTACACAGGCCTACATATTACTGTTAACGAAAGCTGAAAACCCCTAGCAAACTGCTAACATTAGCTACCAGCTGTTTGACGTTAGGTTTATCTCCAAAATCAACCAGCTTTCAACTCCAATTCGGGCAACATGATGTCGAGTGGCCTGATAAACAGACCGAACTGCCTTATCCACATCAGTGACATCCTGTTCATGTTAGCTGTTTTCTGTCAATAACATCACATCCGTGTCATTTTCAGTCAACACAGAAACCCTGTTAGTCTTTGATGTGAGCACTTAACTTCATTTGTCATGTTGATTCCAGAGTTAAAGTCCGCTCACAGCACCTCGTACAGCTGCACTGATCTCATCTGCACTTGTTACCATTTATTGTGAAAATGTTCCTGTTGCTATTTTTCTGGCCCTGGCACAGGAAGGTGACCTCCCTGTTCTTAATGCCGCCTACAAAGCTCCGATTGGTTGATTGTTTCTCCAACCTGGGAAACAGGCATCAATGCGAAAAAGCAGATCGGTTTGAGCTGATGACAACCATGAAGAAGCTCAGGTGTAGAACCAGCGACTGGTTTAAGTTGGTTAAGTCCAACATGCAAAACAAGATCCAAAGGACACTATTTGACCAAAACCAGAATGCCTTCTTGGACAGACTATCATTATCATGTCTTTAGAGGGAGCTGACCCACACAGTGGTGTCGCAGCCTTGCTCCATGTACTGAGGTAGAGCGGTTTTGAACCGGTCACCCTGGCAGGTTTGGGGCGGTTTAACACTAACAGCATGGTTTTTCAGCTCTTTGTCAGCTCGGTTCCCATTCAGTGTGTGCCAGCAGAGACGCTGCCCGCTGCTTTCACATGGCACTGCCCTGGAAGCGTGGGAAAAAAAGGGAAAAGCTACCACTTTACCCTCGTCTGCTGCCATGGAAACCAAGCAACGGTCGGGACATTAAGGCAGTGATACGCAGGGAAACTTTGTGGGCCACTCCAGCAGCCTGGCTGCTCCACTTTAGTTTTTTTCTGTGAGGGTGTCGGCTCTCTGCGCCCCTTTCCTTCTTTAGCTCTCTATTTTTTAGCCTTTTGCTCCTCACTCTGGTGCTTCTCCATCATGGAGGTCAGCCTGCTCTGTGTGAGATGACTGATGACGAGTGTAAACACCCGACAAACTCTTGTCTTGCTGATGGATTTGTCTCTTTTTTTTTTTGGTTTATTTACAACTGTTTTCTTTGTTTACTTTTTATTTAGAAACTTTCATTCATTCATCCATTTATCATCACCCCAAATAGAGACTGAAATAGTGCCAACTGGTTCACTGCAGGTTTATTTTCATTATTAATTTTTTCCCTGACTTATTTTATCTATTTAATTACTTTAATTTAGCAATCATCATTCCTTAATCTTTTTTTATATTTTTTTTAATCTAATAATCATTTTGCATGGAGTGTAAAATGATTTAAAATACTGGAAAATGTCCAGCACAAATCGTCACATTTGAGAAGACAGACCCAGAGAATATACGGTGCTTTTCTGATGAATGACGATTATAAAAAATTGCTGTCAATACATTTCTTGTCGATGGGCTAATTGCTTAACTAACGCGTGATTTCTATTCTATCAAATTGGATCTAACATCAGGGGAATTGATTTATCCTCTTAATTGATTGAATTTGAACAAATCCACTATAGAAATATCAACATGAACAACAAATCAAGTCAAAGACAAGTCAGTGCAGTAATCAATTGTCCGTGATCGATCTCCTGTCTTTGGATTCTGTATGCAAATCCTTCTTTTTCGTTTATTCATGTGTTCAAATGGATCCCTAGCCAGCGCCCGTCTCTTATAATTATACTGTGTGTGTGTGTGTGTGTGTGTGTGTGTGTATGTGTGTGTGTGGCAGGGGGAGCAGGTGATTGGTTGGCAACAGCTGGAGAGAGAAAGGAGAACACAGCTGCAGGGGGAGAGGAGAGGAGAGGAGAGGAGAGGAGGAGAGGAGAGGAGAGGAGGGGAGAGGAGAGGAGGGGAGAGGAGAGGAGGAGAGAGGAGGAGAGGAGAGGAGAGGAGGGGAGAGGAGAGGAGGGGAGAGGAGAGGAGGAGAGCAGAGGAGAGCAGAGGAGAGGAGAGGAGTGGAGAGGAGAGAAGGAGGGCAGAATAGAGCAGAGGAGAGCAGAGGAGGAGAGGTAACTTCAGTACCACTTTTCTAGATATTCACTAGACTGCAGTTCACAGCTGATACAATTCAATTCAGCTGCAATTCATCATTAATTCATCTCAGATTCGATCAGATTGAGGATTTATTTCCACCATAATGATGACACGTTGGATCCCGACCAATCATAACTTGCCATCTTTCACAACTTCCAGGTAGCTTCATTGGGACATCATGATGTGTTTGGTTGCCTTCCACTATGATGTAGGCCAAAATCAGCAACTGTCATGTCCAATGCTTATTTTTGTTCCTGGTGGCCCACATTGCTAAGGTATGGCCAGTATTGGGCTGAAAACATGCAATGTAATCCTGACATAACACACACACTATGACACATTGATGTAGCTGCATCTTTTACTCTTGTATAAAGTTTTCTGGTACGTAACATAATCACATAACTGCTGCACCCTGGACAGCTTTCAAAAGCGATTCAAAGTGATTGTGGTGGCTACTTTATTGGATGTTGCAACGATCACACTTTACGCAGTAGAAAAACTACAAAGTAAACAGGATGTGCAGTTGCATAATTGGTTGGCCACAACAGTGTCTTGCCTGATGACACTGCTTCACATTGCAGCAAGTCGAGCCATGCTGAACCTCCTCTGTCAAGCTAATGTCTTAACTCTGAGAGGTTTATTTTCCCTCTTTAATGAACTTTATTCATTAAATGAAATGTGAATAGATGAGTAGAGAGGAAAAAGAGAGAATCTCCAGGAGCGAGCACCAGCTAGCGAGTTAGCAGTTCACTCACCAGCAACAGCAGCCAGCCCTGTGGGAAGCCTAGTTACTACGTCACCAAGCTTCTGGTCATCTTGACACAACTAAAACAAGTCCTGACTGAGGTCAAATGCTTTAAATGATTTACTTTGAAAAATACTATGAGAAATACTAATCATACTCAGTAAAGAGTGTGTTTCTGTGCAGTGGTGCAGATTACAGTGTTGTAACAGTGCAGGATGTAGAGGTTTCTACCAGTCCCAGTTCTCTCAGATACTCCAGTGAAAAAACGTCCTCTTGGGTATTATGATGTGCTGTCTGAGAGGTTTCTACATGAGATGTTATAATAAAGTAGGCATTAAAAACAACAGTGAGCTAATGAATGCAGAATTTAGTCATTTTGCACTCTCTTTAGCTTTACCCCTCCTGTTCTACTGTCCATTTATGGATTTTAATCATAGTGTTTCTGTTATTGATTTCTGTGTTTCCGTATCAAACTGTGATCGTACAAACGTGACATTGTGTTTAATCCATGACACAATTTCAACAAAAAGCAGAAGAACCACCAGCATACAGACAAACTGCGCTCTGCAGCAATCAAAGCACCTTTTCATATTAACATACAATTACTGTCTCTTGTCTTGTGTCTTTGTTCCTGCTTTTCATTCACTTCACTTCTCAAAAGGACACAGGAAGGATGAGGAGACATCCTGCTCCTCTATTCTGCTCTTTTCTCCACCATGAAGCTGAGCTCTGTTCGTCGTTTTGTGTCTGATAATGAATCTGATGAAGATGGGGATGATGCCAGGGATAACTGAGGGCTTTGCACTGAGAGAAATGGGTGAAAAAAAATCTGTCCAAGCTGTTTCTTCCATGTTTGAAAAGCAGGAAGAGGCTCACTCAGATCTGTTCCCTGATTGGCTGGCAGGGAGGGAAGAGGAGGTTTCCAACAATGATCGGCGTCATGAGCTGATCATCAGACAGACAGGAAGAAATCAACGAGGAGTTACAGGTGGTCACACAAAAAGCTAACCAATGTTCTCACTAAATGATTAGAAATGACTTTAAAAAGAGGTTAAGAAGTGTATTATTTTGGTTTATTGAGTCCCTAAAATCTCACCAGATCTGAGGCAGAACACAATGGTGTAAAAGTGACAGTGATGCAAAACAGTAAAGTTGTGGGCTGGACAGATAAATAATGAGCTGAAACTCACTGTAAAGCTCTGTTAAGTCGAGGGGAGCAGCAGATTCAGGAGATAATTCTCTGCAGGTTCATGAGTGACTCCTTTCACATTGTCTCTGTTTTCACACTGTCATTGGTACATTGTTATTATAAGAACATCCATTATGGCCACTTTAATGGTTTTAAATATAAATGAACTGATTTTTTTGGTTTTTGAAAACCTAAATTACACAATGATTAAATTTTGAAGCAATTCTGCAAAACACTAACGTCTATAAGTTCTCAGTGAACTCGTGCTTGGTCACATTCCACTGTCATCTCGCAGCCTGACAAATGGCACATTGCTGCGTCATGCTTTGCTGTTAAGGACAGGCCAACCACGTGCCTGCTTGGTTCGATGCCTCTTTAATGGTACAGACACACAGGATCCGTTGATGGACGTCCAGTCGACGGATCCTACTCATTTTTTATGGAGAGCAGGAGATCTGGTGGCGTGGTGCATGATGCATATAGCATAGCATCAATTTTATGCAAATGAATCTGTCCAGTACGAAGCATCAGGCTCACAAAAGTCCTGATAAAATCTGAATCAAGATTCTGTTCCTGCATTGCGTGTTTGTTCAGCTGTTCAGTTGCGTCTTTGTTGGATTCTTTGTGTCTCTACCACAATACTCAGCACTTCTTCACACAAAGTGGGTATGAAAATCTTTTTACTATTTTCCCTCATATTAATAAAAGTTTGAGAAAAAGTTCTTTTAAAATATTTTTCAACCATTTCTAAATAACTTTGATAATCTATCCAGAACTAGCAGAGTGGAGGACGCTATATATGTGTTCAGCTGATCGTCTCTTATATTTGGTGTCTTAAGATGTTAAAAATCAGAAGTCAGTCTACATAAAGGAGACTGTTGTGTAATGTGTTCATATTCAGTCTCATCGACCAATCGGATCGCATGAATGAATGTGCCTGGAAGTGACCACAGCATTGACCACAGTAGGGTTTGGAGTACCCATACAAACCAAATGGGAAGTTTTTTTGTTTTTTAAACATTTAGAACATATTAGAATATATTGAGAAAATACGTCGGACTACAGTTGTGCAACATCTGTGTGCATGTGCCAGTGAAACGCTGAGCATTCTGTAATTAATAAACACATTCAAGAGTTTGGTGAAATAGACCTATGTCACTGAAGAAAGAGGGCCATAATCTCCAAGAGTCCACCCAAAACCTCACACCAAGTGAGTGACAGCTTTTCGAGAGCTTTGCTTTTTAATTTTGACTGATCACTGACTTTAGTACTATATCTAACAATGCTTCAGCACACCATCAGCCTCTGATCGCTGAACTCTGTCCCAGCTTAATAAAATGACTTTGAAAGGGTCAAAATACTTGCTTTAACAAATTTCACTTCTTTATTCTTTGAATTTAAGAACTGTCAATTATCACTTCAGGATGCTGTCAGCAGACAAATCACAGAATGAACATGAGCTTGGCATTTCAAAATCCTTGCAGCCATAGTGACGTTCAAGCTGCATGCAAAGTTTATATGTTCCTTCTGTTGTAATCTTGATTAAGTGGCACTTTTTTGCCTGAATAACTACTAATACCGCCAAACAATAAACTGGGGTGGTATGGGAATCCAGAGGTTTAAACAGATTTTTCAGACATTATCCCAAAACATGCAGCTTGGCAGAGGGAGGCAGCTATTGCGGGTATGTAATGTACATGTTTAAAGACACAATGGCTAGCTGTGGTGACGTTACATGTGTTATTTAGCTAGCTGACGCTATGCAGTAAAAGACAAATGACAGCTTTCTCAACTGGCGATCCACGTTGGCAGACACACACAAGCCTGTAACATCAACGAGCGCTTGAGCAACACTTCAGCGGCGGCTTGGCGATAACGTAGCTGGCCATGCTCCATCGATTTGTAGCTTTGTCGCTCGTTGTGTGAACATACAATAAGAGAGTGTGTGTTGGGGCCATGTTAGGGCTGAATTTGCTTCATGATCCCTCATCCCACAGCCGAAAGCATCAGCAGCCATCATCCAAGACACACACACACACACACACGCACACACACACACACAGACATTGAGACAGCGAGCAGCAAGCTAGCGCTTAAAGCAAAACTGGGCTTCCATGGCCATCCATTATCACTGACAAGCTAAATGTACCATGGTACACCATATGGTACAGAGAGAGAGAGAGAGAGAGAGAGAGAGAGAGAGACCGAAGACTGAGAGAATGAGGGAGAACTGAAAGAATGAGAAAAGAGAGAAGAAGAAGGCAGAAAAGAGGGAAGATGGAGTGCATTACAATTACGGTGTGTTTTTTTTAAATGCTGCATTTATCTCTGTGTTCTTTGTAAGTAATAATTTGCAAAACAATGAATGGCTGAATGGATTTTATGATGAGCAAATGTGTGTGCTACTTCTTTATTTCCTTTCTTTGTCCTTTTTCATGAGATCTTTTTCAGTTTTTAAAGCTTTACCACTGGCTGTAAAAAAAATAAATAAAAAAAATCACTGTGTCTGATGTCTCTGCGTCAATCCAAACATCTGGATATGTCGCTGTGGTTCAGAGAGAGAAAGCCCCCTCGACACACCCCCACAGACAGTTTGATTAGCCACAGTGCAAACTTTCTTTTTCATAGGTTTTTATACATTTAACTTTGCAGTTATGATCTGACTGTAGATGATCAGACTCTGACTGAGAAAGTTGTCTTAATCTGTGTTTTCCTGGTCCGGTTAGTGATGGACACTAATGAAGTGATGGACCTCTGAGGATCCAGAAGCTGTTAAAGCTCTAAACACATGAATCTTGTTTCTGTTTATGAAATGTAACTCAACCCCTGTGTTTTCTCATAATGCAGCGTTCACATCAACTTCAAAGTCATGATTACAACCAAGAAACTACATACCTGACTTTGCACTTACTAATATGGATGTGACTGAAAACGAAACAAATATGGATGTCTGCCATGAGCAAAGGTTGTGGATCAGTGTCATTAATCTCACATTTAATTGATATATAATCAACAGTACAATCTATCCCATCTATCCCATATGACATCAACGCGGCGTAAAGCCTCTCCAGCCAATCACAGAGCAGACGTGGACCTGCCGCTGAATTTCAAACCCGGCAGCTTGAAGTGGAAATCAGACACACTGACATGCACAGACAGTGTTGGTGAGGCTGTTACCTAAAAGCTTGCCACAGGAAACATCTGTTCAGACAAAACAGACACATTCAGTTTAGACAAAACCACAAAGAGGGCAATACACACACACAGATGCAGCACACACTCTCTCACACACACACTCTCTTTCTCTCTCTCTCTCACACACACACACACACAGTTACAGTAATGGATACAGTAAAGCATTAACTGACTAATCCCAGATAGAAATTTACCATTCAGGGAGAATATTTATGGAAATGTGATGCAACAGTTTAGAGTTTTAGAGATTTCATTATTTTCTGATGACAAAAACACATCAGCCAATCAAAATCTGACAACATACAGTGCACAGTGGCGCATACAGTAATATGATCATTCAGTCGTGTGTTCGAGGAACACACAGATACGATTTGACTGTGCTGTCCTTCAGAGGACAGCCGGGAGCTTTCCTTCAGTGTGTCGGTCATCCATGTCATCCATTTACTGCAGCGCCGTGTAATCAATTCAATCACCCTTATTAAATAAGCCTCTTTAAACACTGATGTCAGAGGTCAGAGTGCAAAGGTCAGTTACAGAACAGCGCCCCCACGAGGAGGTAAGGACATAAACATAAAAACAATGTCCACCACCTTCACAAGCACAAGATAGGTACAGTAGAAAAGAAAAGAAAAGAAAAGAAAAGAAAAGAAAAGAAAAGAAAAGGCTGACAGAGAATGGAGGAGACAAAAAGAGAAGGATGTAATGAAAAGGGCAGAGAGGAATGAGAGAAAAGAGAAAGTGAATGAGGGTTGCGCAGAGGAACGAAGGACAATGGGAAAATGGTTGGCAAAACATGGAAAGAAGGAATGAAGAAAAGATGGAAAAAAGATGGGAAGGAAGAAAGGACTGATGGAAGGAGCAAAGGAAGGAAAGAAGGTGGACAAAGCAATAGAGCAGGGTGAAAGAAAAAAGAGGGCAAGAAAAAGAATGAAGGGAAAAAGGGAGGAACAAAAAAAAGCATGGAGAAACGAGTGAGAGAGAAAAGGATGTAGGAAGGAGAGGAGGGAATAAAGAGGGGACGAAGAGATGGGAGAGCAAGGTAAGAGTAAACAAAGGAACAAGGCAGGCAGGAGGAGAAAAATGAAAGAAGATGAAAGAAGGCAAGCAAATGATAGAAAGATCAATAGATGGAGGAGAGAAGGAGACAAGGATAAAGAAAGAGAGAGAGTGATCCACATGGCACGTTCACAGACCTGAGCCCCACCCAGCTCTTACTATTCAATGTTCCAGGGAGTAAAAATCCAACGTCCCAACCAAGTGACCCAAAGCATCAGTCAATGAATGTATTAAAAAAACACTGCATGCAAGATCTGCCAAAATCAACAAAACCAATAAAACACACACACATGCACGCACACACACACACACACACACACACAAACAGGACACGTCATGTTTTCACTTTTCACCATCCAAATGTTGAGTTCTTTTGAACAAACGACTGGTTTGTTTCAACATTTTCACATTTTTTATATTCTTCTGTTCGTTCTTTTTGGATACCTCTCTTTCCAGGGTACACACACACACACACACACACACACACACACACACGCATGCACAGACACACGCAAAGTAACACACACTCACACATAGAGCCAGTTTCACAACAAAGACAGAGACTGTGCCATGCTGCTGCAGAGGGGGCAGTGCCACGTTGGCAAAGCCCAGGGGGCAACTGCTATCTCGTGCCAACACTTCACACACACGCACGCACACACACACACACACACACACACACACACACACACACACACAAACAACATATCAGTATTCCAGCATCGTTGCAGAGTCGACTCCTTCGCCTGCTTTGTGTGGCTTCGTGTTCGACAGTCTTCGTGTTTTTCTCCAGAAAACTATGTTCAAATGTTAACATGATTCACCAGCTCACACACACCTGCATGAGGACATTTTTACTCCATCGCTTCTACGAGTGTGTTTACAAAAATGTAAGCCCCCAGTCTTTGTGTGTCAATAGTCTAAAGGACTAATTGCACATTTTACAAAGACGTTTCGCTTGTGATTACGTCATAGGTCGGACATTTGCAAGATCAAGTCCCTCAGTGTTCTATTTTAAGCGTCGGGTCTTCAAATTCTAAATTCATATGAGCAATTAAAAACAGTGGGAGAAGATGTTGTCTTTAGTTTTCATCGAAACGTCATGAAATAACAGGGATTATGACTGTGCGCGTGTTAGAAGTTTACAAGATGTGCTTTAGACAATTCACTCAACTTTGAACAGACATTAGCAGGAGGCTCGAGCCGACACACAAACAGCACTCTACAGAGATTATCCTGCTTTAACCTGAACAAAAGCATCTAATCTGTGGAGTTTTATTCTTCCTATGGATTAATGTGCACTCTGCGTCTCTTTCTCTCTCTTTGTGGCGCATCTACTGAACTGGAGATCTCTACGCTTTAACTATGACTCTACAATGCTGCTGATTGTGTTTTAATATCTCACACATTGATGTGATAGAGGGTTTTTCAAGATACATAAAGACGCACGATGTACAGCTTCACAAGTTCAAGCATGCATCCTCACATATTCCAAAAATGCATTGAAATGCATGGCATGGATTCTTGTTGCAATGGACGCCATAGAATAAGGCATTAATTCAAACAAGGAAATTTAGTGTTACGTTAGAATGCTTATAACACACAGAATACCTCATCTGGAGGCTTTTCAAAAACTGTACTCAAGTACAAGTACAGCAACTTCATAAAAATCTTCAAAAATCCCTCAAATGATATACAGTGAATGCAATTAATATTAAGGACTGAAGACACTAAACCTGATCATCCATCAGGGTGGAGAAGTTCTCCAAAAACAACAACCGCATGTTTGCTAGCAAAGCATCAGACCACGAGGAGCAGCGCTGCACGTTCAACTGACGTCATGTTGTTGAATATCGTTATTACAGAAGCTGAAGACAATTACAAGCTGCTGCAGAGTGAAGAGCAAAATATCACTATTAGCTGTGTTCAGGTGCCAAACCACAGATACTGCTATCTGTCACTATCATCTGCAAGAAAGACACAACACACACACACACACACACACACACACACACACACACACACACACACACACACACACGCACACACATACAGAGCGATAAGCTCTTACAGAAGCTCTGACTCTACGTTTTCACAGGTGTGCAGCAGCATTCCCTAAAGGAATATCTCTCTCTTACACACACACACACACACACACACACACACACACACACACACACACACACACATCGAGCAATGCCCGGCCTCCATACTGACACATTCCACAGATCTTTGGAAGAATTGCATGTTTAGAGTGTGTGATGACTGTACATAACAATCCAGAAAAGCACCCACCCGGCTGAAAACTTGTCTACACTTCTTAAATGATGAAGTTGAAAACTGAGGCTGCTGGAGTGAATTAAAGACGTCGTGAGACATGCTTCTTCTTCTTGTTTTAACTCTTGCAACATGTGACGCTGCTACAGACCTCCAGTCAACCAGAGAGACGAAACAACACCTGACAGAAGTGCGGATGGAGGACAAGAATTCACTGATTCATTAAATGAACGTAAAGGTGTGAGGCAGCGATGAAAAGCCTTGATGAAGGACAAACTCTTTGAAAGGAGAAACGAGACGGCGCCCTCACTATATCTGTGTCACATGAGGTTTCGCCACTGACCCAGCCCTTTCACAGACCGGCAGCAGGTCCTGAGTCTGTTCACTCCAATCACATTAGCACCAATTACGACCGATTCTTTTGCCATATAGTCACTGAAGTAAATACTGGATCCATTTTTCAGACACGCCTTTCAAACATTCTGACACTAAAATGGCATTTTTCAGATGAACAGATCAAGAGCAAATGAGCTTTGATTGACAGTCTCTGTCTCAGCAATGCATTCTCATCAGATCTGGAGATCTGGAGCGAGCAAAAAATTTAATTTGGACTGCATCTGGTGTTATAATGTTTTGACATGGACAAGCAATAGTCATCAGTAATGCATTAGTGTTCAAAATTCCCAACGGGGATGGTGGGAGAGGCCGCTGCGCCCTTTTAGCGAGCGTATACCATTTCATGCCACTGGCACAGCTGACCTCTTGTTGGGATATTTAGCCTTATTTTGCCTTCATCTTATAGCAACAAGTGACACATCCGTCCCGCCAACATCAGCTCCAGGTGACAAAGAAGCTCCAATAGCTGTGGCTCTGAGTAGTTATCTAACATTTTTCACACTGACCGAAGAAACACACCAACACGTCTAGTGACTGTTATTCACGAATTTAGCGAGGTAGGTAGCTGACGCCCCCATTCTTCATCCTGTCTGATAAACTGTTGACTGCTGTCAGTGAGCACAAAACACCAGACCTATTTGAAAGCATGCAGAGAAGGTGGAAATGGCTTCTTTCAGCCGTCAGTCCCGGCAACCTCCGCCAACAAGGCAGGACAAAGTGCGTGGAGACAAACACGCGAAACCAGGGGCCAAAAAGTCCTATGAGGTTCTGTTAGAAGCGATGCAGCCGGTAAGGACTGATCCCTCTCCTCTGAAAATAAATACTTCCAAATAAAAGTATCACAGTAACAATACTTTAAGCATCAACCTGCCCACCCCAGCGCTCATCGCTCATTCTTCTCATCTCTCTCTCTCCATTCATGATTTTTTTTCTCCTTTCTTTACCGCTCTCTCTTTTTTATCTCACTTTTCTCTAACTTTCTGCATCAACACCGGCCTTTCTTTTTCTTCCTGCTCATCTCTCTGCTTCTCTCTCTCTCCTCCTCTGTTTATCCATCTCTCTCTCTCTCGCCGCCTGTCTTCCTTTCATGTTTCACCATCTGCCTTCCTCCATCTCCATTTTCCTCTCTTTTCCGTCTCTCCCTCTCTCTTCTTGTCTGTCTCTCTACATCTCTCACCCCTCCTTCTTGTCTCCCTAAAAACTTGGCAGTGATCCCCATCGTGTTTTTTTTTTTTTTTTTTTTTTTTTTTCACTTCTCGTTTGGGGGATTGCGAATGAATGCAATCCAATCTAGACCTCGGCTAAGAGACATGAATTTTCATTAATTACAACCTTGTCAGCAAAAGCATTATGGGAGCTGAATATGAAAATGCTAATGAGGAGAGCTCATTTGCATATTTTTCTTTGTTGGAATGTCATTAATTATTACGTTTTATGATGATGAATGCAGCTGTCGATGGCTGGCCCTCCATGCCTAATTAGCTATCAGAAAATCCTCCGATCAAAAAAATGGATAGGGATCCCAAACTTTACTTTTCATTTCACACCTCTTTCACTTCCTCTCTTTTTCACTCTATCACTGCTGTTTTCTAACCGCTTTTCTATTATTTCACAGCAGCGTAAATTAACACTTTCTCACTTTCTTCTCTCTTTTCTCTGTCTTTGTCTCTCACTCTTTTTTCATTCTTTCCTTTCCTTTCATTCTTTTGCCTCTTCTTTATTTCGTACAATCTTTCTAATTCTCTTTGTCATTTATTTTTGTCTCGAGTCCTGACTTTTAACGCAGGCTGCCTTCGATTGCGAGAGATCTCACCCATCGGAGGACGTGTCACACGGTGCAATTTTGGAATGATGACCAAAAAAAGTTCCTCCCGCAGTGTGTAGTGCTGTCAGATATGACTTCAGGAGTCGAGCCATGTTGGTCCCTGTTCTCCAGCCATTTAACCCTTAAACCTCTATTTGTCTCCAGAGGTACCGTCACTCCTGAAGTTATAGCTCTGTCAAATCAACTCAGCTTCTTCAGCCCTTTTAGCTTCTGTCAACTTTCAACCATAGCTGCTTTTCTTAAGGCTCCATATCTCTTCAAGCTTGCACTATTAGTACTGGTTCTTTTTGATCTAATTCTTTACTTCTTGCTTCTTTGAGACTGACCTTTAACCCTACCTGTTAACACTAGCCCCTCTAGCCCTAGTTCTTTAAGTATAGCCCCTTTAGCCAGGGAACTGATCTTTTAGTCTTGCAGCCTCTTTACTTGTAGTCTTTGAGTAAATAGCTCCTAGCATTAAAGCTCCTTTACATGTAATGAGGTTTTTTAGATCTAGTCTTGCTCAGTGCTAGTCTTTTATTTTTGGTCATTCAGTGTAGTCGTAGCCCCTAGAGGTGTGGTTCCTTACACCTAACCAAATAATTAATCTCTATCTCCTGTTGCTCTAATTGCATAGTCTTGGGTCCTTTTGTCTTCTTTATTTCACTAAAATGATTTGGCTCTTCCTCCTTTGTCCTGCAAATTTTAACCTAATTACTTACTAGCACTGGGTCCCTTAGCCTGAGTACTTCCAGTGCTTATTGTGTCTTTTAGTCCTGCATTTATTTGCTGAAACATTTGGTCTTTCAGTCGTAGTTTCTGTCGTTCCCAGTGATCCACCCCTCATTTTGTAGCTCTAGCTTGCTTCGCCTGCTCTTTCAGCTACTTGCTCATTACAGTGAAACCCTTTAAGTTGGCACCTCTTCCACATGTCTGTCCTGTATTAGAGGAATCTGCTCAGCCAACTAGACCTAAAGTGCACTATGTCACTACTAACATTAGCTACTCAGGTAGCAGTGCAATGCTTGTTTCACAACTGGCGATGCAAAAATTGCAGTGAGCGAATCGGATGTGTTTGGTATAACTCAGTTGGCTGATCCGATTGTCTTTGATTATCTAGCTGACGCCTGAAGAGAAAACCAATCAGATGGACCACTGATTAAATTAGCAGCTGCTGGTAAGAAATGAACTACCTCTGTTCAGGTCTGTTGAGATGGAAAAGCTGGAAATTTGGACCGACAATCAGCTGATCACAGCCACTGTTGCCCAGAAGCTGAGGATGTCCAACAGGGCTGACAGAGGCAGCGTTACATCACCTGGAAGTTTGATGATACTGGCCCTGTCTATCCTCACCTCGCTTTTTGTTGTTCCTCCCATCTCTTTCTCCATTGTCTCAAAAGTGTAACAATGAAGACTTAACAAATCCCCCCTCCAAAAAGCCACAAACGAACACCCCCCCTTACTTGGCTTAATGAATGCCAGGCTTAATTAGAGCACCATGATGTCAGAGGCATTAATTATCAGTTGGCTTCCTTTCAGAAAACACAGTCTCTCATTCTGTCTGTCTGTCTGTCTGTCTGTCTGTCTGTCTCTCTCTGTCTGTCTTTCACTCTGTTATCTCTCTGTCCTTTTTTCTTCATACCACATTTTATCTCTCACGTTTCTTTGTTTAAGCTGAGCTTTCGGCCTCATGTTTAACTCAGACCTTTTCTTTTAAAAGTACACCATCATCTGAACATCAGTCTGAACAGCCATGTCTGAAATCATGTGACTTTTACAAAGCTGTAGTATGCATACTACTAATACATGCAACCAGGGAAATATAAAGGGCAAAGATTGTCAGTGAGGGCATCCAATGTTCAAATGCAATCACATGCAGGTCTAAAGTTGCATAATACATTTAGACCATTTGCTATGGGGAATATGTGAGCAAAAAATGATCTCCACACATCACTGTAATTCATTTGGAGTCCATTATTCAGTCTCCTTATAGCTCTAGTTTGGTCTCTTTGGACTCTTTGGACTGCGTAGCTGCTAGACGTTCTACTTCCTTCACTGGCTGATCTGACCTTGTCTGTCTGTCCGTTGGTGCTGAGCAGGTAGTGTATAGTTTGTATAATATAGTAACAAGTTTGATGAGAGCACTGAGACATATCCAAAACAGTGACTGTGCGGCAAAACCAAAACAATACGCTAAAAGAGGCTAAAAAGTTAAGCAGACATACAGAGCAGCTGCTAACTAAGAATGAGCCCCTCGACATGTACACAGTGATCTCATATGTCTGAGTGTCTGACCACTGCATCTTCACATGTATGCTGAAGGACACACAGCCTAAATATTTTCAGCCCTCTGGCTTTTGTCAGTGTAACAAACTGATGAGTGTAACCCGTTATGTTTAACCCATTTTACAGGAAGCCAGCATGTATGTTACTTTACAGTAATGGTTTTTTTCTCTGCTGCTGACACACTCCGTATGCCAGTTTTCTCAGCCTCGGTTTATGTTTCTGACTTCTTGGTGAAGTGGACACTTGGATGCTGGTTCATCCCATTAAGCCACGGGAGTATTAGTGAGGTCAGCCACTGATGTTGGTCAATAATGACTCTGTGTTATAGTTCCAAAAGGTGTTGAGGTCAGGGCTCGCTGCAGACCAGTCAGGATTTTCCACACCAAACTGGGATATTTCTTTATGGATCCGGCTTTGTTCTCGGGGCCACCGTCTTGTTGAAACAGGAAAGGAGGCCTGGGCCACACCGCCTGCCTCCACCTGTGCCACGCAGAAGTGCTGCAGCTTGCACGAGTGTGGTGTCCACACACATAGACTTTCAGCGCTGCTGCTGCTGCCAGCCCTATTTTTCTAGATTATGTTTGCCTTTGATAATTGTCATCAATAATGATGATGATGACGTGACTTTTGTTTTCCTTCATTCATAGAGAGAGCGAGCCAGAGAACCCGACAGCAAGAGAGAGAGCATCTGAAAAATACTGCCGTTCACCTGAGTTTTTTCATGTCTGTGACATATTCTGTGATTAAAGACACTGAAACTGTGAGTGAAAGGTTTTCTGTTGCTGGTGTGACTATTAACAGATCATTTCCACTGTCGATTTTTCCTGACAACTGTGTGTGTCATGCAGAAAAGACGGCAGGAGACACACTGGATCTCAAGACGAAGTGCAGCTGCAGCCGCTCGCGAGCCGCTACATGGCTGCTCTAACCCATTAGCATGGGTGTCGAGATGAAAAGCAAGAGGTTCCACGACGCACTCTAACTGCTCAGGTAGGCTGGGCGGAACTGTTGCCACAGCTGGAAGCACGCTATTGTCTAAAATAACACTGCAATGTTATTTTCTGCAGCAATGCAAGTCCAAAGCCCCAAACCACCACAAACAGCACTGAAGGAACACATTGAGGGTCTGAGTTCCAACAAACACTGGAATTTTCCTTTAATGTTTGCAATGTGAATGAGGCTCTTTCTCTCTCTCTATCAGACGATAAAATACAGTTCATCTTTGGCCTCTGGGAGCCACAGTTATAACTGAAGAACTGTCTCCCTCTCACAATAAACATACTGTTTCATGCTGCACATCTCTATCTCTCTCTCTCACCTCTTACACACAAACAAGTAGTCTCTCTCTGCCACAAACACACACACACACACACACACACACACACACACACACACACACACACCATAGCGTGGCTGGCCAGATGGGACTCTTCCACATGACCAAGCCGATCAATCAACACTGAAGGGCCCAGGTGCTACTACGCACCATTTCACAGTCTGTCACACATACACACACACACACACACACACACACACACACACACACACACGCATACACACACACACACACAAACACACACACAAGTTGTACACACACATAGCAGCAGACACATACAGAGATAGAAAGATAAAGGGCACACACACACACACAGAGGCAGGAAAACACACATACACGCACGCATACACACACACACAAACACACACACACAGACACACACATAGTGTAACATAAATGACCCGAGCTTGGTCTCCAGAGGCCTCATCTGGATGGATGACAGAAGATGGAGAAGACAGACAGATGGATGGATAGATAGACAGATGAGAAAGGAGAGACCCATAGACACAGACAGACAGACAGGCAGGCAGACAGACAGACAGACAGACAGACAGACAGACAGACAGACCTTTAGTAGCAGTAGGAATTATGAGTCTTGTCTGTTGGGAGTGGAGGAAATAGTGTGACATTATTAGTCCACAGAGCGAGGAGGTCAGGTTGAATGGGACCGTCTCATGGTCAACACTGGTTTCTCTAAACCATGACCATTAATGCTCCCCATCATTAACCAAGTAGTTATGCATTTTTTGTATTTTAAGGCAAAACAGACATATTTTTAATAATGATTTGCAATGGGTGTTAGAAGGCACACACAAACGTGTCTTGCCGATAGCGACATTAGCTCAAAAAATGCTTCCATGCATCGTTCTGGCAATGCAAACAACAGAAAGCAATCAAAAATGACCAAGATAGCAGGGATTGAAAGTTTTGCTGTGTCTTTAAATCATTACTTCAGAGGAATATACAACAGATTTTCTAGGAAACTGAGACTTATCTTGTTTTGCAGGTTCACATTTTTGTTGTATTTCAGATATTTTTTGGTCATGCTAGTGGCATGGCAATGTCAGTCTGTCAGTCTACCGCATTCTTGCAGACTGAAATATTTCAAAAACTATGCAACTGTGGAATTCTGTACATTCATGGTCCCAGAGGATGACGGTTTGGGTGATTCCCTGACTTTTCCTTGACCAGACCGTTTAGGTTTTTACTTATCCTGTGAAATACTGCAACATAATAGATGGATTAGTACCAATTTTGGTGCAGATATTCATGGTCCCTAGAAAATGAATCCCACTGACTTTGGGGACTTTCTGACATTCATCTAGTGCACCAGATGAAAATCAAATGTAAATTTACTTTGCTTTATGACCAAATCCTGTACCTGTAAAACTAACGACATTTCCATCAGCGTCAGCTGTACTTTGTGTTCAGTGTTAGTTTGCAAACTAAGAAGCTAAACTATGATGATGGAAAAAGGTAAACATTATCAGGGCTTAGCTTAGCAGCAGCATGTGAGCTTTGTCATTTGGAGCATGGTAGCATGTTGACTTTGGTATTTCCCTTAAAACACCAATGTACAGCCTTGTTCAGTGTTAGATGAAGAATCAATCACATTAAGCTATTTTCTGGACTTTTTCAGGGTGTTTCAGTGTTTGTTTTTTTTTGCCATACTGGTATACTCAGACCACCCAGGAAAGATCACAGGTTGATCCAACCAACCAGGTCATTGTTCAGGATTTATCATTCAGTTTTAGCACACACAAACACCCATGCATTCATAGATATCCAGCGACAAACATGCTCAAAATTGGATGGGGTGGACTTTGGTAATAAATTTGGGTAAATACCAAAATCACAATACGTAGGCTTGAACCCCACAAACACCACCTGCGTTTATTACTGAAGACCTACAGTAGAGCTTTGCCAAAACTTCATTATTTCCTTTATTAGTCTTTTCAAAAACAAATGATGACTGACTAGTCTTTAAGCAACCTAAAGGTGTTTGTCCGAAAAATACTCAATGTTATTTGCCCCTCCCCGATCAGGAACCCTGAAGTGCTCCCCGATGAACCGCTGCTTTCAGAGTGTACGTTTTACATTTCCACCCTCCACCCTCTCGCCTTGACGAGACCTATTATTACTATGTCAGATCTAATTACACAGACAATTTACATGTGATACACAGCCCCTTCAAAACAATAATATACTAAATACTCAGCAGTGGCTTACATTGTGCATCTGTGTTAATGCACTGAAGTCAATGCAGCACTAATCAATGCATGACATTCATTCAAAATACTCTGAGAATGAGACGGTGGCTGTTCACTTTCAATCAGCAGAGACAATGGGAACAAAATCACTGAGGGTGGAGCAGGAAACGAGCGATATTAAGAGAAAAAATATCTCATTATTTTAATGTATTTCATTCTTATTTCTATGTATTGTACCTACTGACCTGGTTTTATTTATTGTATTTTGGGCTGCTCACTTCTGCGTGTTTCTGATGTGTCTTCATATTTAGACCTTTTGAAAATGTAAACCTGTGATTGAAACTGTATTAAGCAAAGCATGTTGGTATTACACGATTCATGTTTATGTATCAAAATGTAGATTGTTGATAATTTTGCATTTATACCATTTTTAGCAAGCAAGTTCATCAACTGTGTGGTCGATCAACAGAGAATGAATCATCAGCAGTTTCGATTAATCATTCAAGTCATTTTTAAAACAAAACTTTTAACATTCTTTATCACCAGCTTTTCAAATGTGAGTATTTGTGCTCTTCTTACTTTTTCATCACTTTAAAGTGAACATCTTTAGTCTGTCCAACTGCTGGCTGGACAAAAGACATTTGAGGAGGCCTCCTTGGGTTCTGGAAATTTGTGACAAGCATTTTTCACTATTTTGTGACATTTTACAATCTAGACAGCTGATTTATTTGTAATAAAAACAACAGTTAGTTATAACCTTATAAGCTCATTTAAGTTTTTGTCATTTTTAGAATTTAATAATTTGTCACCACATTTCTTCTCCTCTCTTTTCCTCTTCTCATGTCCTTCTCTTTCCTCTCCTCTTGCTCCCTTCTCTCTTCTCCTTTCTTACCCTACTGTCCTCTCTTATTTTGTCCCCTCCTTTCCTCTTTTGTCCCCTCCTCTGCTCTCCTTTATGTTTAAACATTCTAAGCACAAAGACCCAGACCCAGCAGGGAGAGACAGGGGGACGACCTTGGCACCACACCCAGCTGAGGTGAGGGGCTCCTGGGGTAGAGAGGGAGACAGGAGGGCCTGGTTTGAGATGGGAAGAGGGTGATACAGAAACAGAGGGAAGGAAATTAAAAAAAAAAAAAAAAATAGAGGACAGGAAAAGGAGAAAAGGACAAGAGGGAGAGAGGAAAACGTGACAAAGGAGAATGACAACAGAAAGGAAAATGTAAGATGTATATAGTGGATATTAAGAGAGAAATGGATAATTACAGAGAAAAAATAAGCAAGAAAAGAGAGAATCTAATTCAAAGAGGAAGAACAAAAAGGAGTGAACAAAATTTGGAGTGAGAGGCAGACAGAAGAAAAAGCAAAAAGAGAAAGAGAGAGAGAGACAGATATGTATTTCTATATAAAGTGTCCAGATGTGACCTCCTCAGAGGGGGTCCGGCCTCGTGGCTCAACACTCATTAATAAGGTCACACAGAGGTGAGACAGACGGCTGACTCACTACATTTCAACAAAAACAACAAGAGGAGGAGGAGGAGGAGGAGGAGGAGGAGGGAGCCAAGATCATTATACCAGCTCTTTAGATACTGTACGGGTCTGTTTAACGCCGCCGTTTTCTAATATATATCAATGTATCAAGACAGGTCGACTCCAGTTACAGCTCCAAAGATGTGTGGTCTTTTTCACTGAGCAGGTGAATAGATATGTAAAAATGACATAATGCATCACAGCATTTTGCATTGGAGCTATTTGTTGACCAACAAACACTGGGGGCTGTGACAGCATCACATGTCCTGTCCTCACAGTGGAGTTACCAGGTGTGAGCTCTGCCCTGGAATGTCAGACAGAAAATATCTCAGGTATGAGTGGATAGACTGTCAAAGAATTTGGTGAAGCCCCTCATAGTTCTCAGCGGATCAATCCCCCTGACTTTGATGGTACCCTGACTTGTGTGTGCCACTATGAGGATGATACTTATGGTGAGAAGTGAGATGTCTCAACAACTACCGGGTGGATTGCCATGACACACGTTCACGTTCCCCTCAGGATGACTTCTGATAACCTTTCATCTAGCACCATTATCAAGTCAAAATTTAAATATTAAAACTAGTGTACTTAAGTTTTGCTGCAGTACTCTGCATTTAGGCTATAAGCCTACTTAAGCATGCTAAAAGACAATAGACATGATTAACATTACCTGCTAAACATCAACATGTTAATATTATTAATGTCAACATGATGACACGAGCAATTAGCCCAACATCCCACTGTGCTTCAGCACAGCCTCACAGAGGCTCGAGCATAACTGCACACTCTTAGTTTTTTTTTTCACCTTTGAAGGAACTATGCTAACAGCTACCCTGGCTTTCAGTCTTTGTGCTCGGCTACGCTAAATGCGTACTGAAAGCACTGAGATGAAAACTTATGTCCATCTTCGAATGTGGTGTTGGCAAATAATACAGACAAGAGGATTCTACTTTAAGATGCTCTTTGAAGGCAACAAAGCCCGAACAACAGAATAGAGCAACTTTTGGGGAAACATCCACTGCCTTCTGTCACCTTTTTTGAGACAAATTAAGTTTTTTAATTATGGAATGAAAGCAGTAGAAGCTGGTAGAATGAGGCTGCTGTGCATAATCAGACAGAAGCCACATCAGATCGTTTATTTATAACAGAACAGAATGTGCTTACAGGCTGAAACCACTGAGCCTCTCATTTACTATGTAGGTGACAGTTACAGGGGTGGGGGACGGGGGGGTTCAGGGTGGTGCACCTGCTCTGCAAAGCAGCTACACTTAGGTAGACACACACACACACACACACACACACACACACACACACACACACATGAAAGGTGGAATGATACAATACCTCCACATTTACACACAAATGTAAACACACAAGTCCAAAGCGCACAAATACACTCATTCACATTCACATGTAAGCACACACACAGATATACATGTATCCTCATACACACACATACACATGAAAGCCAGCATCACACACTCAGATACAAAGAGAGACAACCTGAATACAAACATACACACAGAAACACATGCTGAAAACACTCAGGCAAGTACACCACACCACCACATACACACACAAACAAAAACATAACACACACACACACACACACACACACACACACACACACACACCTACAAACTACATACATATAAACATGACAGGCAGCATCACACACTCGGGTACAGACACAAGAACAATGACTAAATGAACATGAACACACATGTTGAATCTAAGTACACATATACGCACACAAAGAACACACACACCCCTGCACACACACTCACACAAAGAACACACACACCCCTGCACACACACTCACGCAAAGAACACACACACCCCTGCACATACACTCACACAAAGAACACACACACCCCTGCACACACACTCACACAGAGAACACACACACCCCTTCATCTAACCACAAAAAACACATAAATACGAGAGCTTACATCACACACTCAGATACTGACACAGTAACCTGCCAACTTGCACAGAAACACACACACACACCACTGCACACACACACACACACACACACAGACACACACAAACACACACAGAAGTAGGCTTCAGACGCTTCTCAATTCACACACATGCCCAGCGATCATTAAAACACATAGATGCATCACACACAACACACAAGTGTACACGTACTCATACAAATATGTAAGGGCAAGTCCAAATTTACACACATTTACATGTGAAACACACACAAACATCTTCTCATTGCGAGATCACTGTGGTTTTTCTGGGTGTGTGTGTGTGTGTTTGCTTGTGCATGTCTGTGTGTGTGCGCGTGTGTGTGGGCAGATTAATCTAGCGGGGTCGCTGAGATGACACTAATCCCTTCGCTGATTATCTAGAGCATAACATCACTCTAATCTGATGGTGGGGGGGTTAAGAAAGACAGACAAGGTTAGAGAGAGGGAGGGAGAGAGAAAGAGAACGAGAGGGAGGCTGCGTTCACACTCAGCATGTTCAGGTTGGGTTCATTTCACTCTGCAGTGTTCCTTTCTTCTTTTCCTTTGAGTTCATTTCAGGTGAGGATCCCAAACCTGAGAATAATCTAAACTAATTACAGTCGTTCACAAGAAATGCAAAGGATTATGGGTGAAAGACAGATGAAGTTCTGCTGTTTGGAACAGCTTCACAGAACAAATCAAGTCAAGACTGATGCTGCTGCTCAGATGTTTCTTTAAGTGTTGTGTGATGTTCTGCTCACATTACCGAAAACTGTGCAATAAACGATCCACTTGAGAGTATCGCGCTTGTGAAAAACTTTTCCCCCTTACAAACTATGAGTGTGATGAACATCATGTCCTGACAGCATCTGTGCAGCCAAATGGAGACAACACAAAGTTCAGTCACAGAGGCTACACTTCAGAATCCCTTCATATTCACACACGGTATACTTACATGCTGTAATTGCCTTTAACTAGTTTGATTTTTGTTAACTAATTACACGGAGTGCAGGAGGGTTAATAACCCTGTGCTACAGCTTCTACTCAGAGCTGTGTCAGCGCCGCCATCGTCTTCACCTTATGTACTAATTAGTGCATGAACAGGCTGGTAACTACTTCATAAAAGTTCAATTCTTGGACTATTGCATCACAATACATTAGATTCTCATTCTGAAAGGTAGAGAAAGACCTCCTCTATGCCTCCTCACAAATTTCTAACCCTAATCGTGGCCCCTGACCCTCCCAATCAAATTGCAAAAAACTACAAAAATAATAGACATACTCTGACCACTCATCCAACCATTATCTGGACTACATAGGAACAACCTTGTAACATTGTATACAAATTTAGGACTGTTTATGCCACTTTGCTGCAGAAAGTATGCCACACAAAGGTGAGATTTATGCTTACGTTATGGTTTTACAAAATAAAGGGCTTCAAAGATGACATAACGGTTTGTCAAATGTTTGTTGGGTAGTCTTACATTCAAAGAGCAGTGCATACCCTCTTCACAGGAAACATCAAGGACTGTCTCCCACACAGCAGATGAGACAATCCCAAATCTATCAACCACATAACACCCTAGGAGTGTGGTCTATTAAGGGCGCTGGGGCACCTCCGCTCCTGCAATTCTAATTGCAGAATACATACTCTAATGAAAAACTATTGTTGTTATTGTTGTGTGCGTAAGCTTCAGTTGTTAACATAAAGCACTGCCTACAGTCTTAGTTCGCCTTTTCCTGGTGGCCCCTGATTGGTTGACACTGCATGCTGAAAATAAGTGGATTTGGGTGGAAAACTTTACGAAGAAAAGTTGCTAGATTGGGTGAATTTCTGCCCAATTGACTTGTTTTAGGATGGATGACGTCGGTAAAAATCTGCTTGGAAGAGTTAAGAAAATTTTGGCCTGGTTTTCATAGAGCGAAGGTTTTTCTTATTTTAACAATAACGTATTTGAACCAACCAGGCAGAAGGCTTTTTTGACCAGGCCGGTCAACCACCGGGGGCAAACCCCACCAGCTACTAGCTGGTCAAAACAACTATTAACAGTGATGGCAGTTAGCTGAGAGGTAGCTGATGCTGTTTGTGTGGCCGACATTTGCAGACAGAAGTAATGTCAGGTGGCTCTATGATGTTTAGGACTGGGTAATACACCACCACTGATATTAAGGTCAGCTCTGTGCAGGGCTCAACCTGTGGGGTCAGTTCGAGGGGTCCGGGGGCCTGTTTATTGTGCGTTTGCGATGCATCTTAGAGTTAGTGGCTCTGCTGTACAGCGCAGTGTAAATTAAGTAAATCCATTCATTAAGGTCATAAATATCTGTGTGTCATAAATAGAAAAAAGGGCTTTCAGTGGACTTTTTAATGCTTATTGTACAATCGTCTGCCAGCGGCCTTTTCCGGAGCAGCCTGTCTAATGAGGATGTCCCTTGACTGTGCGCTCAAAGCAGTCTTAACGTGCTATGTCATCAATTATTTTGCTAATATTTCTCAAACACTGAAGACGACCCTCTGCTCTCGAGTCGGCAGGACGCAACCTCTCATCTGAGGATGCGCACACACACATTCATATAGAACATGTGGGGGAGGGACTGACACAGACAGAACGGCACGCCCGTCATCGTCATCATGCTCGGACTGTTTCGAAGCAGAATGTACACGCACAGCGAATCGCAACTTGTTAATCAAGATTATTTTATTAGAATCACATATAAACATAATAAAGTAGCCGACTGGATTTAAATGAGTTGTCAGCTGATTGGCCGGCAGCCAGCGCTCATGAGAAGCTCTCTCTGCGGTTTTAGTATTGACACTGAAATACTACTTTTGCCATCAGGGCACACAAAAAAGCCAACAGACACAGAAGACAATGTGATTTACCCAGATCAGAGGAGTCACAGGGAGAAAGTAAAGAGGATGCTTTCTACAACTCTGTGGGGAATGGTGGCACCGTGTGTGTGTGTGTGTGCGTGTGTGTGTGTGTGTTCCATATCCCTGGCTGTCTCTGTCTCTTAGTGTTATCATTATCAAAGTAAATTGCGGCTCCCATGTGCCAGATGAAGAATACAATATTTCCATTTCTGACTCTGCATCGTCTTTCCTCTCTCTGCCTCTGCAGCTACATGCCATAATCACAACACTGTCACAACACATCGCGCACACAATGGATCATTCTAGCGAGGGAGCCAAAACTCCAAAGTTTTACATGATTTTTCTTTTTTTTTTTTTTGTCCCCTGTTTTTTTCAGTGTGCATTCACAACGAACTGGACAATCACAAGAATTAGCTCAAGAATTAGAATGATATAATGTCATCATAATGTCATTTTTGTTCCGTTTTGTTTCAGCTTATTTAAGAAAATCACATCCATTTAAAACAAGGTTGCTTTTTCCTCTTGAAATTTTTGCAGATAACACCAAAAACCTTTGGTCTACAGCTGATTCATGGTTTGGTCTAGACCTCTTAAAGCAGTAAACCGTCCCCAAACTTCTGTTAAGGTGTCCATATATTTTGGCCACATGCTCTCCTTTACAAACACACATCTGAAATATCAAACAACGCAAAATAATGCCTCAAACAGACACACACACGCTGATGCTTAAAATAAGAAATGGGAGCAAGACAGAGAGACAAAAGAGAGCAGGTAGAGACAGATAGCTGAGAGCTGACCTCTTCCATATTTGATGCAGCCAGTCAAAGGTAATTAAGTTCTGTGTGTGTGTGTGTGTGTGTGTGTGTGTCTAAGTACATCTGCATGTGTGTGTTTGAGTGATTATATGTCTGTGTGACTGAGTTTATGTGTGTGAAGTGTATGTGAGGGAGTGAGAAAGAGAGAGGCAGATTATCTGTGTCAGTGGCCATTTGCTCACAACTGGCGCCACATTGGAGAGAGCCAGAGGCAGAGAGCATCATGGGTAAATGAGCACACACTGCCGAGCGTTTTCCACACAGCGGGACGAGAGAGAGAGAGAGAAAGAGAGAGAGAGAGAGAGAGAGAGAAATTGCATGCCAGATGACCTCTCCTCCAGCGTACGATAGTGTTTCACTTGTTCGCCACACACACACACACACACACACACACACAGTCAGATCAAAGAAGCAGTAGCAGATTCAAAGCTGACGGAAAGAAGTGCAATGTAAAATAATATAATAAGAAGAATAATAATAACACACACACACACACACACAAACACACACTGTGGTGTACCTGTTAGCCTGGAGTTGGCGTATGGAGGTGAGAGGCTGTCATGTGACGCCATGTACTGAGACCCATCTGCATAACTCTGGAGAGACAGACAGACATGAGGGGTGAACAATGACATTTCCTTATCATATGGATTTGTCATTATGATTAGCAGCAGAAGCAGTTGTGGTAGGAATCACTGCAGTAGCAGAGGTGACAGTGTATGCGCAGCAGCACGATGCGCAGAGACTAAGTAGTACTAGCAGTCACAGAGATACAGCTGGAAGGTCTCACCTGAGTGTTTTGATGTTGACAATCAGTTTCATATTTATATTTTGCTTCATATTACAGCTGCTCAGAGCACACTAATAGTTGGACATTTTTTGGGAAATATCTTTATGTGCTTTGTTGCCAAGAGATGAGAGGACTGATACCACTCTCTTATCTGTGTGCTAAATATGAGCCAGCCAGCAGGCAGCCAACTTATCTTAGCCATTACAGTAGAAGCAGGGGAAACGGCTAGCCTCCAGTTTAGCTGAGAGCCTGAGAGGTGCTGGAAGGCAGATCTTTTTTTTTTTTTTTTCTTTTTTCCCAGACTTAATATGAGAGTGGTGTCAGTCTTCTCAACTATCTCACCACAAGAACATGAACAAATGCACATTTCAAAATGTCAAACAATAGATTTTGTAAGTATTTTTGGAGCATTTTTAAGATTTTCTTACACACAATAGAGAGACAGGGAAATGTGGGAGAGAGACATGCAACAAATGTGCCCAGCCAGACTGGAACCACAGACGTTGCAAAACAGCTGAGTTTAGACTGACGGCTGAATAGATCTATATTATAAAAATGGATAACACTGCAATGAAGAATGCCCATCTCTCTGGGTGTCATGCTGGTCTACGAGCTATAACACACGCCACATAAGCTGCCACTTCCCCGCTTTAAATCCAGCTTGGCAGCTGCATTGTTGAATGCCATCTCCCCCTCTCTGTCTCCACATTCCCTTTCAGCTCTCTACTGTCATATTACAGTCAAAAATGGCCAAAAATATGTTCAAAACACAAAACCACGTGTTACTCTCCAGCTCTTAGAACTTAAGCAGACTGGAAAGTTTGTATTAGATCTATTAGAGATGGACTAATCTATCTGAAAATATGTGACTGCATCTATCTCTGCAACACACATATGTAACGTGTAAAGTTTAACTATGTCAGTAACACGTCAGGACATCCTTAGTGTGTTAGTTATAGCAGGGATAGTACCAGCAGGGAAGTAGTAATGGCATTAATAGCAATAATGCTAATATTAAAAATGCTAAAAGCAGATGCATTTAAAAGTAAAAGCTTAAGTCCATATTCATTCATTGAAGTGCTGTTGTTGGTCATTACCTTAGAAGAACGACTTCCACTCGGCCACGATCCTGCACTCGTTCTCTCCTCCATATCTGTATGAGAAGAGAGAGAGAGACATTTAGATGACAGGAAATAAAACACAACACAGTAGTGCAGTTTGGGAGAATAAATGACCCAGAAAACCAAAGTTAGAACTGACAGCAAAACATTGTTATCATACCATCATCAGGACTAAAATGAAACCAACAAGCAGAAAAATGATGAGAGAAAAGTAAAGTAAAGCAAAGAAACAGAAATTAATTGTAGACTGATTTGATAAAATGAGACAATAGAAAAATCCAAGCTAGGTTGTGAACACATCCTCATACCAATGACTCCAAAACAACATGCATCACCATTGGGGAGTACCAGCACCAGGCTGGTACAACCAGGACCTCCATCCTCACATAGTTAACACTGTGAAACGGTCACCGTTTGCTTAGGTTTAGTTAAAGATTGGACAGGAACAGCAGTCTCATGAGTGAAAGTCCTGTGAGGACATTTTATTGCACTTGATGTTTGAAACCACTGTTTTTATTTGTCAGTCAACCTTTCGTCAGGGGCTGCTGTGCTGACCATTTTTAGGCCTCAGATCAACATTCAAACCACTCATATAATCATGGGAGTGATCATCACTCTCATCACATCACTTTCAATGCTTAATACGACACATAATATTATTGCACAGTGCCTAGAATCCACTGCAGCAGCGTAAATCATTCTCTATCAATGCACCATGTCTTTAAACATTATTGATTATGATTGGAGAGCCTTTAATGTGTCTCTGTGAAATTGAATGGTCCTTTAAGCCTCCTGCAGACCACTAATCCCCCCTGTCATCGCACTGGATCCATCACGTTATATCTGTCAAAGGTCACAGGTGACCTGATAATGGTGCTAGATGACTGTATGCACCAAAATTCACTGCGATCCATTCAGTTGTTGTTCAAATACTTCAGTCTGGACTGAAGTGGTAGACCAGACTGACAAGGTTCAAACACAACTAGCATTAACTTAAACACAATAATACAGTCGACCATATCTCACAACCAGAGTAAATATGTGGAAGCACAACATGTAAAACATGTGATGTTGACAAATGAGCCAGCGATTCGCAACCCATCTCATACCAACAAAGGCCACCATCTTCTCCTTGTCAAAACCACATACTTTTAGTTATCTCAGCTTAACCAAAGCTTAATCAAAGCAGTGGCCAATCAGAGAACAGCCATTTGACACTGAGGAGAGGTTGAGAGACACTGACACTGACAGACAGACAGACAGACAGACAGACAGACAGACAGAGAGAGAAAGAGAGAGAGAGAGCTGTATTTTGGACATGACAGGTGGATCAGTTCATCCAGGTTGATTCAAATGTGCAAACGTAGCTCTCACTTACAGTATACACGCGCACAAATGCATGCATGCACACACACACACACACACACACATGCACACACACACCACACACACACACGCACACATACACACACGCCTGCACTTGCACGCTCACACACATGCACATTCACTGTTGTTTCATGCATTGTTGTGCACAAATCTCTCCTCAATAGGCTCTCCATTGTGCCAGTGTGTGTATAGTGAGAAGCTTACATTCATTGTCGAGTCATTTGGAATGTCAGCTTATCTGTAGTTGACTGTGTGTGTGTGTGTGTATGTGTGTACAAGTGTAATTGTTTTAGCCCAAGAGAAATAATCTACTTCAGTTACATAAAGCCTTTTGGAGGCCCACCAGAGGTTGCTACCTCATCAAAAGCATGTGGGCTACCTGTTTATAGAATAGAATAAAAAAAATGGAAGTTATGTGGGTTTAGTGAAGATTGCGCAAAATCACTTGATGCTAAATTGGATTTAGGGAACATATACTTGAACTGTAGAAGCGCATACTCAGCAGTCATTTGGGTTGAGGGAATGGATATTCAATGACCAGGCAGATTTTTCAAAAAACAGCTAACGGACACCTGAGTTTAGGGAACATACACACACACACACACACACGCACACACAGACGGGATGCATTCAGGGAATAAGCGTTTGATCAGATGGATTCAGGAACTATATATTATGATGGGCTGGATTTAAGGAACAGACATCTGATCAGTCTGATTTAGGCACTTGATCATATGGATTTAGAGCAAATGTGTCTGTTAGGATAAAGGCAACACACACTGGGTTGGTTTGATTTAGGGAGCACACACCTGGTCAGATGGATTTAGGGAACAAATATGATGATCGACACAATGAATAGAGTCTTGAGGTAAAGCATGGCTATGTAGCAGGTTTCACAATCAAAACTAAAACCAAGAGTTTTGGAATTGTGAGAAGACAGATTTGTTTGAACTAGATTTAACTGAACTTCAGCACACAACCCGTCAAGCTGATCAATATTTCACAATGCTATTTCACTAGAATATCCAACTGGGAATGGTGCCAGTTTTATATGTTATGATTCTTCATCAGTTGGCTGTGTTTCATTTACAATATACTGTACTTTATCTTTACACTTTGACACTGGAAACAGGTTCAGAGAGGAGGAGGAGTGGAGGAAAACAAAATAAAAGTAGAGCAGGAGAGTTAGATGACAGCTGGTCCAGATGCAGGAGAAGTGTAGGTGAAGATGGGGAGGAAGAGGATGAGGAGGACAGCAATTAAAGAAAGCATCCTTCAGTATTGAAAAATAAGAGCGGGAGAGAGATTGGAAGAGAGGGAGGAGAGGGAGAGGGGGAGAGAAAAATACAAGTTGGTGTGCAAGAGTTGAAAGACGAGGAGGAGGAGGAGAGAAGGAGGCATCCATATGTCCTGCACCTGATAAGGCCTCCGATTGAGGGCTATAAATTACACCAGAGAGAGAGAACTTACACACAAGCAGGAAAACACACACTTAAAAGCACACATACATACCTCTCTCTCACACACACACACATGCACACACACACACACACACACACACCCACAGTGCAGGTCATCTATCATCAGTTAATGAACTTAGACTGACAGACAACTCCATGTCTCTCACACTGATCCTATTAAGACCTGCTTGACACAAAACAGACTCCTATTAATACAGTTAGCCTCTGTGTGTGTGTGTGTGTGTGTGTGTGTGTGTGTGTGTGCGCGCGCGCATGTGTGAGATCAGTGAGGAACAAAAACAGGCCTGTATGAGCATATGACCATTGAGCCACTCTTTGTATTATTTGAAAGAGAAATTTGCTTGTGTGTGTGTGTGTGTGTGTGTGTGTGTGTGTGTACGTCAGCTTTACGGATGCTTGAAGGTGTTCATATCATATCGGGCGAACAGTGTCATACTATGTTTATATATAGTTGCTCAGTTTTAGGGAAGTGCAGCAGGACAATGATTCTAAACATGCAGACAAAGCAGCCTTGTTTTTAGGGTGATGCTCTCCACTCGCCTGGCTTTAAATATCAATTGCTACACAATCACGGGGTAAGGAATCTACTGAGGAGCATTTAAAGCTGCACACTGTGACACCTGTAGTTTGGTTCAGTTGATAAAAAGGAGAAAAATGAACCATTATCTGCTCTTAGTCCTGGTGCGATGTGTGTTTCCGCTGACAAAAATGTGTCACGTGGTGTAAACATGAGGTCACACTGCATGGACTGCCAGATAACTCCTTCATTGCACAGTCTTAGTGACTGGGATGCTGCTGATCATGAAAATTATTAGTCCAGACCACAACTGGTCATCATCTGCTGTAATAATTACAAACAGGTAGAAGAATGACTCAAAAACAGCTGTCTGTACCACATAGTGTAATTATGAGGAGATAGTTACTGTCACTACGCCAAAATACACAACACACCTCTGTTTTTACTGCTCCTCACTGTCTGATGTATCGGGCCAAATCCTCGCATTCATCCGCTGATGCACATACGTGTTGCCATGGTTACCAAATGATACTACAGATCAAACAGATTGCTTCCTTGATAGCTCCCATGCACAGCAGATGGACTCAGTAGTAGTTTATGTTTAGAATATTCCTGCTAAAATCGCCTGTCACAGAATCCTGTGGTGGTTCTTCTTTGCTTTCACATCACACACAAAACCACCCCGAAGCCCCACTGGAACTGACAGCCATCTTTTCAAGAGGTCTCGGCCAGTTTGTTCGGCTCACGCCAGACTTGGGTACACGCGCACGCACCGTTGTTAAGTCATACCACAGATGCATCATATGTCAGGTGACGGGATGCACAAGCAAAGTTAATCCCCGACACAGAAGCCAGTCTGCAATCAATACTGCATCTGCAAAAATGTGGTGTATGCAGTGTTAACGCTTTACAATGTAATAAGCTACTGTGATTCCACTACTTTTGGTGGCACCCTGAAATGTAACTACTTACTTTTTCAAATTAAATAACAGAGTTCCAATGACTTTATTTATTACTGATTATCACACAATTACAGCTGCAGCAGCAACGTAAACTGAAGGTACTGTAACAAACACTGTTCACATGTATGCCCAGCATCACTGTCTAACCAACACCGTACAAGTGTAGTTAACAAGTAGGAGCACTATGACCTGTTACCTTCTGCTGGTCAGGAGTATTAATAACTCTGATCATGGTTACAAAGATGGGTAAAATGTGATGGTCTGATTCCACACTGTGGCATAGCAACGCTAAAATAATATAGCTATGAGTGCATTACTAAGACAAATGAAACAAACATTTAAAAGTAATCCAAGTTAGTTTCTGGAAGGTCTAATTATTTTCATATGCAACCATTGTTAAAGTAACTTCATTAGAGGAGGAGAAGTAACCAATAACTATGACAAATGACTAATTTTCAGTATCTTGAACAACACTGGGTGCATGTAAGGTAATGAAAAAGCATGTTCAAAACTGAACATCTTTACACACACACACACACACACACACACACACACACACACACACACACACACACGTGTTGATGGTAATAAATGGTCTCTGATTGACAGAAATGAGGACAGTAGTCATGCTGTGAGAACATCAAGCGTGTGTGTGTGTGTGTGTGTGTGCGCGCGCACCTGTGTGAGCTGTATAGCCCCACTGTTACAGCCTCATCTGGTTCCCAACCAAACTCTATAATTAACTGTAGGCCTGCCCCATCCCCCAACACGAGGCGTGTGTGTGTGTGTGTGTGTGCGTGTGTGTGTGTGTGTGTGTCTGTTTAGGTAACACACTCACTCAAACATTTCCTGTTAACTGAAATGTTCCTGAAAATTAAAAAATACAAACAGAAATGTTTTTTTTTATCCTTTGTTTGATGAAAATTCTCATCAGAAGTTGGCTTATGGGCCTCGGCTATGTATAAATATTCAATCAAACACAACAGATGAATCACAGAAATGGTAAAAAAAAAAAAAAAATCAAGAGGTCTGCGTGAATGATAATAGAAAACATTTTGTTTTCACACAAGATGAAAAAGAGACTCTAGCGGTTTTCCAACCTTCATATTCACTGAAGATACTCTGAAGACAAACTCTGCTCTGCAATCAAACAGTTTTACACGTTCCCAACTGGGAACATTTCAGACACAACATCTCCCAAGAAAACAACTGCAGCCATAATGAGCTTTAACAGCCTTAAAGACAACTTGGAATTGACTTGAAACCTAACTGAGCTGTATCTCCAAACGAATTACTTTATCCTTCTTTCTAACTGTGTGTTGAGCAACTTGTACCGCAACAAAGCAATTTCCCTGCAGGGATCAATAAAGTTTTTCTGAATCTGAATCTGCTCCAAGAAAACTCTGACTTACAGCTAGCCTCGCTTTATGGAGCTTTATAGTGAGTTTCAGCTCAATGTTTATCTGTCCGGCCACAGCTCTACTGTTTTGGTTCACTCTTATAGTGTCAATTTCGGCCTCTGCAGGCAATTGTTTTCATAGAAACAGGTCTAAAACGCCACTGTACACGAACTGCTCAGCACCAAACAGCAGACAGACACAGTTAGCGATTAGCTGGTTAACACGGTGCAGCATTCAGCAGCTAAAGAGACAGATAGTCGATAGGTAGACACAGCTGGTGAGCTAAAACGGAGTTAATATTGGACTTTCATTTATCAATTGGTCAGAAACGGGACTCCAAATGAGGGATTATATTGCTCTGTTGACCACTGAATGTGCAAAAAAGTGACTGTTTGCTAATAAGTTTGTCATATCAACTTAAAGGGCGATGATGTGTCAGTGTCTAGATCACCACTGTCCCAAAAAAAAAAAAAGAAAAAGTTATTGCAACTTCAGGTTAAACCAAATCAGCTCATTGACTGAAACTTAATATTACTGCCATAAAAAGATACTTGAACAGCTTTGGAGGCTCAACATTGAGACATAGTTTTATTCTGAAAATGCAGAATTTCATCAACAACACCCTAACCCAGACAGACAGTGGAGGAAAGGAAACAAGGAGAAGAGAAAGGAAGTGACAAGGAAACAATACAAGCAAACAGGAGAGGAGAGAAGCTGTTGAATGTGAAAAACATGAAACATTTAGAAGTGTATTGAATTGTAAAACAAAAGGAAAAGCATGACACGCTGTATGAAATGAGAAGAACAAGGAGGGCGCCATGACACAAAGATCTAATTCACTCATTTTATATAATGCAAAGAGAGGCTTCCTGTACTTTCACTGAACTACATTCATGTTATTATCCTGGGTAATCACACACACACACACACACACACACACACACACACACACATTAATATGAGAGTAAGAATTAAGAGTCAGATTACATCTCTGGATCTTCTCCTTTAAAGCTGCTTAAACTGTCTAACACCCACAATCCCACTCTGTGTGTGTGTGTGTGTGTGTGTGTGTGTGTGAGTGTGTGTGAGTGTGAGTGTGTGCGTGTGTGTGGCTGGACAAGCAGAGGAAGTGATGTAATGATCACACTCAGGAAGTCGCCCATGTCCTGTTTTGTTACATGATTCGTGCTCTCTCTCCTTGTCCCCTGTGTTTCCTTCCCTTACCTCCTTCTTTTCTTTCCTCCATCTCTCTCTCCTCTTCCTCTCCCTCTACTTCTTGATTCCCCTTGTTCTTCCTTTCCCTTCTTTCTTCTTTCCCTTGTTTCCTCCTCCTTCTCGCCCTCTGCTCCCTCCTTCCTTTCTCCTGTCTTTTCTCATCCTTCCTTTGCATTCTTTCCTTCCTCCATTTCCATCCTGTCCTCTCTCTGAAGGCTGCCTGAGGAGCCTTTGAGCAAAGCACAGTAGCAGACGGCACCTCCATCTGAACCTTGGATGGAGATGCCAAATCAATTGACATCTTGTTACCATAGTAACGAGCATAAAAAGACAAGAATGATCATTCTCAAGGCAGAAAAAAAACATGTAAATGAGAAAATAGACTTTCAAAAATCTGTATCTTTTAACAATTTGTTGTTCGTTGTTAATATAGATGGATTTTGTTGATTGGTGGTGTTTTTAAGTGAAAGTTAGAAATGAAATAATAAAATTCACCTCCAAGATGAAAAAGAAAAACTGAACTTTCATCTAGAGGGACAAAAATAAAAGGCCTACAAAACCTACTCTATGCTCGAGCTACCATTGGCTGTAGCTACTAGCTGCTGTTAGCTAGCTAGCTCAGATAGCCGTGCGGATAGCGGTTCTTTTAGCTGATTGGAGTCCTGAATGAGAACTTGGAGCTCCAGAGGACTGTTGGTGTTGACACCACAGGAAACTGAAGCGGGCTCAGAGGCCTCCTGGTGAACACGACAGGATCAGGACCGAACAAAGAGACCAACAGAAGCCAGTTTGACAACAGGGAAAGCAGTGCTGAGCTGATTGACAGCTGATCGGCGACAATGAAGACACAGCAGACGGGGACAGGAGAGGTGTGAACCAGGAGAGCAGTGAGAGGACGGTGGGTCATCAGCAGCGTGTGGAGCCACAGTATTTTCATATATAAATAAAGAGAAATAATGGTTTACTTCCACCAGACCAGAGTTGGTGATGGTTGTAACAGTGGAAAGACAAGATGTCTTCTGTGAGCATTACTTTGTCTCTGTTGACTTTGAAATAAGAGTGTCTTACATTGAGTTAATTAAGTTCATCTTAGTTTGGTAAATGATAGAAACTTGAATTCAAAAGGTGTACGGTTGTATTTTTCTGGTGTACGAATATTTCATTTCTTCACATTTTGCGACTTTATTTTATTTTTCTCATCTTTATTTATGGCTTCTTCAGGTACATAGTGGCCAGCTGGTTAGCATGCTAACTTCAGTAGATATCTCTGCAACACAATACAAAGATGTCTTTGACATAACATCAGAAATGTTACTTCTTTACATTCTGTTGATATTAGTTCAACAGTTCTGACAAAATCATACACATTACACATTTAAGGTTAGGCAAATAATCAGTTTCAATTAAATATTAATAAAGTAAACCTGTCCTGTCTATTTTTCTGCCTTGAATCCAGACGATCTTTCCTTCACCGCTCTTGCTTTGACAGCACACACACAGTGAGATCAAATCTATCAAAACTCAAACATGTTGTACAACTCTGTTCCAGTGCACCAGGTTTTACTGTTTCGTGTGTCCTGACATAACCATAAAAGTTTTAATCTGCTTTAATGGCTGCAAGCGTATATTTGCAAGACACATTCCTCATTCCCTTGAAACATATTTACTTTCGCAAATTAGCTGTATATAAACACAATTTCTCAGAGACTTGAAGCAAGAGACTGGACGTGTTCACTTACCACTTAACATATACAACCAAAACCACAATCTTTGCCAAGCAAAGTGTCTTCGCAGCCTAAACTGACCTAACAACACAAGCAACACAGGATGTGCACCTAATCTCCGGAGTCAAAACCCTGTGCTAAGTACTTCACCTTAAAAGCTGAGAAGTACAGAAAGTACACATCACAAGCTTTAGTGTCAACAAAAAACAGGGGGAAACAAATCAAATGTGCATCACAACAAATGCTTAGAAAAAGGTTTGCTTGAAAGCGAGTCCTGCCTTATAATTTTAAAGAAAACCCAGCTGACTCTGACGTATGTGGTCAGCATTCTTGTCTTTGAGAACTTTGCCTTCTATTGTTCAATGACAGCAGGGATATTGCAGAAAAACGTGTATATTCATGAAATTACAATAACCAAAATTAGCGTTGAATTGGTGTCATTACTGAAACTGAGATCTTATTTTGGCGGCAGTACCAATAATGTTCAAATAGCCTATAACTCTAATATAAATGTCACCTCTCCTGGACGAGAACAGATGTTGCCAGTGAACGTAATCCACAACGCAATCACGATTCTCCCAAAAACATGTTGGGCAAAGCAAATTTGTCGCATAAAATGCACGTATGGTTTTCTCAAACTCTAAAGCTACTTTAAATATAAGGAGGAAATCAGAGTTCAAGAGGTTAATGATGAGAATTTCATTCATGTGTCTGTCTCACGCACACTCAGTCAGTCAAATTATTTCTGCACACAAACACGCACATGCACACACATACATGTACATGCTAATGCACACACACATGCTCATGCACACAGAGGCCAGCGTTTCCTGTCATTAGGCAGCAGAGCCGTTCTATAATTAGAACATCTGGACCCAAGTAAGTTTAGTGCCAGTGCCCTCACACACACACACACACACACACACACACACACACACACACACACACACACACATTTCCATAAGCATGCAAGCACACATAGACACAGACAGGCAAACCATACAACCACATACAGTCACAGCAACCAGCAGAGTGGCAAGTACACACACATGCACACCAAAAGCTGTACATGCTTTATATATCAGTCAGTGTTTTTTTGTTTTTTTTTTGTTTTAGTTTTTCTGCTGTATTGTTCAAAAAAAGCACATTAAAGCAAGAAAACAAACAACAGCTTGGAGAGCTAATGGCAGGCTAAATGAAGAGAGAATAGCTCATATGTAGACAGAGAGACAGAGAGAAAGGGAGGGAGAGACAGAAAAAGTAAAAACATTAGCAAGTTCAAACATGGGTTTCTTGAATGAGCCGCGTTATGTTTTTTTTTTGTTTTTTTTTAAAGACAGCTGAGCTCAGAGCCTACAGAGGCCTTTCCAAAAAGAGAGATTAATATTGATAATAAGAAGGCTGCTCCTTTTTGTTTTGTTTTTTTGCTTTTTTGTTTTTTTTTTTCCATCTCTGTGGTGGAGGAAGAATAAGCGGTGCAGGCGATTCCTTTGACAAACCCCCTCGTCTCTCCACACAGGCCCATGTGAAGCTGAGCCAACTGTGGCTTAGATCTCCACACACCATCACAACCAGAGGAACAAAAGGAAACTCAAAAAAAAAAAAAAAAAAAAAAAAAAAAAAGGAAAAAAAAATCTGTGTGCAAACTGGTCGGAAGCTAAAAAGCAGCAGAGTTAGCAAAACTTTTATAAAGACTAAGTGAGAACAATTCAGATGAAGGCACAGAGCCAAAGGCTGGCTGGAAACTAGCTGTAAGCAGAATGAAAAAAAAAAGGGAAACAGGCTTTATTGAAGTGGTTACTGATTTAATGGTGACATGATTGTGGAGTTTTGACTGGAACATTTCATGTTTTCAGTAGCTTTATCAAAACTGTCACAGCCTTCTACAAACATGACTAACTGTTGCTAATTCCACAGACTTTTGACCAAATTTTATTAACTCAATAAAGCACTCCAAGCTGTACAATATATTTTCTCCCGTAGGTCACATTAGACCAAACATTTATGGCTCCAGAAACATCAACTTCTATGAGAGGATGAAGTGGAGCTACTCCTCTGGTGAAAAAAACACCAATCAGGTAAACTTCTGTTCTTTCCTCCAACTGCATGTCAGCAGTAACAGTTGGGAAGCTGGGCAGTACATCTCTTCCTTGCCACCCACTTCCAGAGTTGTGTACTGGGACTTTGTGCCAGACGAAAGTGTTAGTGAAACACGTATATTTATTGCATTTGATATAAGCTAAAGGGGAAACTGACATGAAAATGCATCTATATGCATGCGCACTAAATGAAATTTGTGCTTTCCAGCAGCAACATCTGAGGGAATCAGTCCAGATGTATGGAAACTATGATCTGAAGTATTCAGCCAAGCCATAGTATGAATAGTATTTTATATATAAAAATGTATAAAAGGAAATCAGCGGGAGCCAGTTTGAATGGGCCCGATGGAGCTGATACAATGAAAAACATTATTGTCGTCTGTAAATTACAGGTGCTATGTGGAAGTTTGTCAGTCCAGGAGATGCTGGATCATCAGTCAGTACAAGCGTAGACTCACATGATCCACATCCAGCCTTCCAAAATCACCAGAGGAAGAATAACATGTTCAGCTGGTGAACAACTGTTCATCAGCTAACAGAAACACCTGGAAGGAGTAAGGACGAGATAAAAGTTTCAGTTGCCATAATGCTCACTTACACTGCTCTCACTCACACAGATCATGCAACAGTTGCACTGATCAGGGATCAGATAAGGGTTACAACTGTATGATTGTATGTATTGAAGGTGAAGCCGATCGGTAAGTGCAAAAAAGCCAGAGGTAGCATAGCTTCTGTGTTTTAGCAGTTTAGTTAACTGTACGGAGCTAATAACACATGCATGAAACACAGATGGGCAACATGGGCTGTTCCCATACAGATCAATGCTGTCTCACCCACGCACTGATCACAGATCAGATAAACACTCCAACATGACTGTAGGTTTTGAAATCACTGGAGCTGCCTTCCTCCTCCTGCTCTGCATGTAGCATCATGATCGATGGCCAGTTTCAGTGTAATTTAAGTGTGACTTCAGCCCATTATCACGGGGGACAGACACTTCCACCGACTGCTAACTGACGTAGTTGCAGTTGGGAGAAGTAAAGATTACGCATGTGTCTTGGAGAGACAGATGCATTTACACTTTTTCAACATCTGGCTTCAATTAGAGAAAATAATCGGTCTTGAATGCTTTTTGGATGCATTTACACTTAGCTTTTTGGAATACAGATAGCTGGCAAATTTGCAAAAAGGCACAAACAAAAGTGTAAATGGGATACAATTAGAGCATTAGAGCAATTAAGACTGCAATGTGACTATTCAAAGCAGCGACAGCAACCTACAGGGAGTTGACATTAAATTCTATATTCATACTTAGTGGATATTTCAGAGGTTGAGTCCAAGTTTTTTTTAACTCAATATATTGTTGATAATGTGTGAATACATGTATTTTTCAAGACAGGTAAAGTAGCCACTTATACCTGTTAATGGCAGCTGAAAGGACACTGAAATGACATGAATTTAGTCCACCAAAATATGGCTTAAAAATACTTTAAAATACTCATCCCTGGCTTCCCCGTGAACCAACCACAAACAACAGTCAGACAGACAGACAGGTGGAGGCAGTGAGACAGTCACACAGACACAGACAGGCAGTGTTTTGGATGAGTTTTTGTCAAACTGAGTCTCTGGGTAGATTTGTGTTTGACAATTCAATTAAGGCTTCTTTCTCTCTGTGGAGGTTTTTGTGTTTGTTGGCTTTATAAAACTCTATCTCATAGACACCTGCCAGCTTAGAGCTGATGCAAGCAGAGGGACGAGTGAGCTTAATCATACAGAGAGAGAGAGAGAGAGAGAGAGAGAGAGAGAGAGTGAGAGAGATTTGAAACTGGAGAAAGTCCAGTGGGGTGGATGAGGAGAAGCGAAATGGTCTCTCAACAAGTGCAGAGAAGCCTAGAAAGTAAATCAGGAAACAGTTGTGCTGCGTTAAACAAGCTCAGAGAATTGTACCTTGACATCTGCTTTTAATTAGCGGGGAAAATAAAAAACAGCACTCCATCTTGTTTTCCTCTTTTTCCATCTCTTTTCTTCCATCAGCAGTGACGAAGTGGCTAATTCCTCCCTCCATCGTTTCTTTTCTAAACACATAAGCAGGTGGATACCTGTCTCATTGCGCCCCGCCTCACTGATAACAATGCAGAAACAAAAATCAACTTGTATTCCCATAATGCTGCAGCATTTTAGCATTTTTGGCAACACTGTAGCCCAAAATTCACCTGCTGGGCACATAGTTTCACTGTGGATGTGTTGTATTTGGGTCACTTCATATGTTTGCTGGATGCATCAAATCTGTGATGAATGAACATAAACCTTTGCCATCGAGCAATAACCCAATCAACCGTAAATTAAAACTAGAATAGTTTAAGTTCTCTGTTTCTTTCATGAGAGTGTGACGACAAGACCGGTATTACTCTCACAATGTGCGCTAGATGTAGAAATAGTTTAGCTTAGCTTAGCATATAGACAAGAATTATGGGAAGCAGCTAGCTTAGCAATATGCAAAGATCAAAAATACACTTAGCAAGTCTAAAGCTCACTGGTGCAAACAGAAATGTTAATATTGACGGGCTGTGATTTTAGAGGGAGTTATGTGGTAGAACTATTCCTCTCTGATGCTAGTTAGCTATTACAATGACTAACCCAGGCTACACAAGCTAGCTCGAAAAGTAACGACACATTAACCGTGTCCCAAACCATGACAGACATGAAATGGTATCAATCTTCTCATCCAACTTCCAGCAAGGACATTTCACATGGGGTGATTATCATGGCTTCACTAAATTACAACTGAACATTTATACATTTAGGTTTGTGAAACAGCCAATTAAAACAGAGGTGCTACAATCAAGTCATTTCGAGGTTTGCAGATGAACAATTTAATTAGCACCAACAACAGTGTGACCAGTGTGTCAGTGCTTGTCATGTCTGCATTGTTTGTAATGAATGCTAACACTCCTGAGAGCAGCAGGTTGGGTTTACCTGAGGCCTCTAATGAAACTTGAACATGAGGCTTTAAGGTTAAATTTGTCACACCGACACTGTTCATCCTGAATCACACCTTTATCTGATTTCATTAACACTAAAAACAACCTTTCCTTCTTGTATTGCTCCTCTGTCCTTTCTTCTCCTCTCTTCCTCACCTCACTGCCTCCTCTCGCTGCTCCTCCCCCTCCTTCTCCCTTCATCTCCCCCCCCTTTACTTTCTTTCTTCTTCCCTTTTATCTTCCGCCTCTCCTCGCTCTTTCATGGCGTCCTGTCGTCAAGTGTAAACATGACTGAGCGCCCGAGCCAGAGGGGTTCGACTCCTATCAGCTCTTCCTCTGCTCTCGTCCTCCAGTCACGCCCCTCCTGCTGATACCACCAAGGAAACGGCGAGGTTCACTCGCTTCACTTCACCAAATAAGAAATGAGCCGCTGGAAAAGGTGACAACTGCTTTTATGAAACAAACAGCAGAGCGAAATCTAAAGAGGATCTGATGCTTTTTAAAAGCAAAGCGGGGAACTAAGATCATTTTAAAACCTTTACAAGCTAAAACTTCTGTTCTAGAGTTGATTTAAAGATACTTGTAATTACCCAGAAATCACTCCATGACATGCACCTTCATCCATGTGCTTCCTTTAGCTCGTAGTTTTGCTTTGATGACAAATTAGCTGTACGGCAGTCATTAAATAACTCATCCTACATTTCGCCTACGTCCACTCCGTCTTCTGATGTTTGAAAAAGAACCAAAACGTGTGATTTTCCTGATTATTTCGTCCAAACTGAAGCAGGAGTGAGACTCTGGTCCAAAAAGAGCAGACAAACGTGCTGCTGCTGCAGTGGCTACCACAGTCTGACATGATAAATTTGGGTGTCGAGAATCTTTGCGGTTGGGATGGAATTAAAAATAGCAGCACATACACACACTCACACACCCTCACCCCACATGCACCTGTACAGGAAGGACCCTGTGCATTAGTTATGTAGCAGTTGGTTTGTGGCGGTGATGGGGAAGTGAGAGCAGGGCTCAGGTGAATTCCATCAGCTCTGGTCCAACCCACTAAGAACAAATGACCACTGAAACCAGCACAGAATTAGCAGCCATTTACTGGGAAGTCAGTCACACAGACTCAGTGTATGAAGACAGCTACAACCTATCCAGCCTGCACACCCACAACCTTCACAGCAGCCTTTACTTTATTCCCACGGAGGTGACAATCAGGCAACAAATACTGAGTCTGATGCTCAGTGATTTATGGCTGTTTTCACATATACATCCATCATGTTAAATGCACATTACATTAAAAGACTTGCCACTTTATCTGAAGGGGTGTGCACAAGACATGACACTGTCATCACACAGTCTTAACCATGATATGACATCTGTCATGGAATCTTGATGAATGTTTATGACTGTTGTCATTAAGTGTCATTTGGTCAATTAGCTCTAACCCCCATTAGAAATGACATAATTGACAAAATGGCACTTAATGAAAACAGTCATAAACACTCATAAAGACTCCATGTTCATGACAGGTGCTACAACCACTGCACTACGCGTTTTATTTCAAATAGGTTGGATGTTCACAGGTAAAAGGATGCAAACAAGGCAACGCCCTGCTCTGTGAGCATGTTCTTAGGCACAGCAGCACTTGGAGCTAAATGCTAGAATCAGAATGCTATCATGCTTACAATGACAATGCTAATGCTTCCCATGTTCACCATTTAGCATGCTAACATGTTAACATTAGTACAGAACAATGTGGTGCTCACACTCAAGGTAAGCACAGAACCCCTGGTCAGTTTTCCAATAAAGTTTATTCAAACAAGATGCCCATGTCCTCCATGACGTTGACAATATGAGAAGAAGGAAGCGTTACTGTGCATGTCTGTTATGAACACAGTGAGAATAAAAAAAGAAAATTTACGGAGCCACAGATGGTCAGAAGACACAGAAAGTCTGGTGTGTTTGCTCTGAGGTGAAGCTCACTTTCATATCACAGCAGTCTCAGGGTTACATTTTTAGCCACAACGAGGAAAATACTATTCCAATCATACTACAACTACAATCATCACTATCACTACAATCATATTACAACAAGCTCAGTACACGCTTCGCTGACGCTTCGTGACATCAGCCATGAGGGAAATCGGACCTGGACCATCCTCAGGACTGCACATCGAACAACAACCAATCCGGCAGAAATTTGGTCCGATAATACACAATAACAAACCCCATCAATAAATCACAGTCTGTGTTACCTGAGCTGACTGGAGAGTCTAAAGGACTCTCTGACAGAGAGAAGATGGATGTTGATGGACACAGTGGGTGAACCAGGCATCAAACTTTCAACCCGCCAGTTACAGAACAGTTTGTCAAGCAGCAGGTCACCAGTGGCCATCCTGCCATCTCCACTACAGGCGGACTACAGACAGAAGCAGGTTTGGGGGTATTGTACAATTAAAGTAAAAAACATGCAGACTTGGGCCTCTTTGATTGATCAGTCTATTAACTAATCGATGGATTGATCAGTTGTTTCAGCACTAATTGAATCAGTTTTCATAGCTGCATCTTTGATCAGTGATCAAAGATGAAAATCAGCAAATACACAGAAGAAAGACAGACTGAGAGTCAGACTCACTCTGTGTGGTTAACAATGTACTAACTGCTAATTTTGGCTACACACACACACACACACACACACACACACACACACACACAGAGTGATTATAAGTGAGACTGAAACTAATGTGTTTGTCTGTTTCTTTCTTCCAGTAATTATTTAGAAGTCTGTCAACAGAGACGTGAAGAGGGAGAATCTGCATCTCCTCCTCTCCTCTTCTCCTGCACGACATGGCCAAAAGTAAGTGGACACAGCACACATGTGTGATTATCTAATGCCTCATTCCAAAGCCACAGGCATCCGACTGTTAATATCTTCAAACTAACTTCATGTCAACGTGTAAATCGTGATTGGAAATGCAGATTCAGTGTGTGTCAGCTGTTTGCAAGTCAATCAAACTGTAAAACACATGAAGATAAAATCTGTGTTATTGTGCTAATTTCTTTCTACGTGATAGTTGATTTAATACCCTTGTTTTTGCTTTGACTTTTGGTCGTTTAAAGGTGTAATATGTCACATTTGGTTTTCAAAAATTAGGACTTCACTATTTTCAGATATTTTTTACACCAACCAATTTATAAATTCATTGAGAAAATAACTGGCACATTAATCCATGATAAAATTGATCTATTACATACTTCTCCATGTGCAGTAAACCTTTTATTATAAACATCAACAACATCAATTCTCTTGTGTAATGACAGCATTTCAGCTAAATACAGCATGTAAATGATATTAGCTTCATCATCTAAATATCAAACACTGTCTCAATTTACCAGAACCTCACCGGCCTTCGGTGCAAACACTAACATTTTCTCGACTTCCTGTTTCTGGTTGTTGAGTCATTTCACTGAACCTGCTGAGTCAAATATTCAAATCCCTAAAACTGCAAGGTCACAGAGAATGGAAAATGATGCGTGTGAGTTTTTGTCTTTAGTCATTCTTTCCTCTATTTTTTTTAACATGTCCACATTTATTTTCTCATTGCATGCAGCTGCTGTTATATCTGTGAAGGGCTTTGTAAATTAAAAATTTTTTATTGTTGTTTTCACATAAGAATTTAGATGGTAATTATTTATGATTTGTTCTTCACTTCTGACTGATTACTGAAAGATTAAACTGAAAAAGAGGGAAATGTACAACTCCCCTCCCCTGTAAAGTCTACATTCCCTGTTTTTTCCCCTGACAGTGCTGTTACCAACGGCGACCGTTAACACCGACTGGGGAGAGGTGCATCGTGGGATTGCCACCTGGATGGCACCTCCTTTTCTGGAAACAAGGAGTGAGAAGCCGCTAACGAGTTAGCATGTCTGCATAGGTGCAAGGCTGCAGGGACACACGCAGTGACGCACAGCGCACACACACACACACACACACACACACACACAGCAAGAAACACAAAATACACTCAAAACAAGCAGTAGAACACACATGCACGCACACACACAGATATGGTGCCGCAGACATTCTCTCACGCTGCCATCAGGGACATTTCAAACGTCAGTTCATTTCTCCTGTTTGATCCTAATGTTACAAAAAGACATTCAAAGAGCACCTCCTCAGGTTTCTATGCTCTCCCGTAACATACAAACAGACTGCAGGTTGAACAGGTTGCTCATAGATTTAAATGCTCCGGCAGCCGCTGCGAACTGAAGCTCAGAAATCACGCCCTGACCTGTCACTCTGTTTCCAAAAAAACAGCTTGAAGAGCCTCCGAATGTTACAAATTCCTCCTGAATGGACCACAGTGTTGATAAGTGTGTATTTACAGGAATACTACACTGAAAAACTATGAAAACATTGACCCTCTGTAGGCTTGAATGGTGGCTCTGAAAAGCTGGCTTCACAACAGTTACACTCCTGCAGCATAATCCACTTTTCCTGACTCTCCACCCACATCCTCAGTATGTACTGTAGCAAACATTCATATTTTTGCCTAAATACACAGCTTGTGTTGTTGGGTAGCTTTACATTTTTGGTGGTGTATTCCTTTAAATGTGCTGCTGCTAATGTAAAAATGTATACTGGACATCAGGATTCCCTGTTCACTACTACAACAGCAATGGAAGGCAACCTCGCTCACCTCGCACCTGGTTCACCTGAAGGACTGAACAATTAGAAATGCATAATGTTGTGCTTTCACTCTGGGTGGACACTGTAAATAGTTTTCATTATGATGCTGTAACCTTCTAGCAGATAGTGGTAATTCAACATTTATGGATGCCAACCACCATAAAACTCAACAGAAGACGATGGCAGCAACTGTCTTTGGTCATCAATACACATTTGTCGTCAACGCGCGTTTCACATCAACACATTTGACTCAAAAAAGTAACCAACTGTGACAGATGTCTGAAACACTGCAGGCATTAGGGGGCAGACTAACACAAACCAATCCCAAGCAGAAGAAAAGACTTCTCTCTGAAAAGTGGCTCCAAGATGTGCTATGGTTTGAAGTTCACAATAAGCTCACCAAGATGTACAAAGACCCTCAATCATCCAATCAAGTCAAGCTGAAATATCCAGTCACCCACTTTCTAAACATCTCATAAGGCTAAACGTCCTGGGTCTTTGTAGTAAAGTTGCAGTTGGCTGAATTTTGGGGGCTGGTCTTTGATGGACTGAAGGACATCACAAAACACACCCTGCAAATACACAGAGACTCCACTGTGAGAGGATGGATGCACTTAAAGCAAGCAGGACAACACTCTGCAGCATCCTCTGTGTGTGACTTGATCCAAACAGTAAATCCAAGCGATCCAGACTGTTACTGCAGCATCAACAAGGACGTTAAACCGTCTCTTCCACTGCCTTTGAGCAGTGCAGCATGTGAGAGGGGATTCTCACATCTCAGCACAATAAAAACCAAGTCCAGATCTCGTCTGTCACGCACTCGTCTCTCGGCCCTGATGCACATTCACCTGTCAGAGACGACCACAGAGACAGTTGACTCAAAGCCAGCTGTTGGCCTGAGGATGGAGACAGCTAATCTGAGGTTCGGGAAGCTGAAATCACGGACAGTGAGTGAACCACCGAGGAGGACAGCGAGGAAGAGTGCGTATATTAAGACGATGCTATGTATGAGCTGAGAACCAAACACCTGAACATGGTTGAAAACAATGCAGGATTTAAAATATTTTTAAAAATCAGTTTTGCAAAGGTTTCATGAGGAAGAAAATGCTTCTAACATATATGTCAGACCTCAAAGATACACACAATGGGTGAGACACACCAAAAAGAAAAGTGCTGGTGTCCTCTGACTGATGGACTCCTTCCAGGTGAGATTTAAGAAGAACACACAGTTTATCATGCTGGTGTTACTTACTGGATTTTAACTGAGGAAGATCTACGTAAAGAAACATTGTTCATAAAGTAAGCAGAGGTGTGGAAGAGTCACTGGCTCTTTGTTTCGTATTCTATTCATCATGTCAAGACTCCATGGTATTACTTTGCGACCCCTTGGGTGGGTCACAATCCCCAGGTTGGGAACCGTTGAAATTGGGCAGGAGCTTCATTATGTGCCACACAATAATAATCATAAAACGTAAGTTATTTTTGTTGATGAGTGAGCCTTTATTCTGAAACTAAACATCTCTGTCTTTCTCATGTTTTCTTTTTTTTTCTCATCCCCCGATCACTTCAACCTCTCTCCTTTTCTGTGCAGGTCTCCCACCCCTCCGTCTCTCTCTCTGAATAGTTAATCATGCTCTGTTTTTGCCTCGTTAAGACTTAATGCAGAGGACAACAGCTCTGGTTTAAATCAGAAGCTGTGACTAAAATCGATAAATAGAAACCAACCGCATCTCTGTCTTACTATCCGTCTCTCTCTCTCTCTCTCTAACCCCCCCCTCCACCCTCACTCCCTCTGTGTTTGCTGCAAAATTGTATCCCATGTCTTTCACTAACTACATTAGAGAGCAATTACAGCTTAATGGCTGTCGAGATCCATTATCGACATTCATCTAACCTTTAAATATTTCAAGATAATACCGCTTTAATTTGTGAAATTTAATGGAGAGAGAGAGAGAGAGAGAGAGAGAGTTTTCTCTTCTTTTCCACCAGTGACAACTGTCTCTCTTCTTCCAGCTTTTACTCTTTTCCTCTCATTCTACTTCCTCCACTTCCTCCTCCAGTTTTTCTTTCCTCTTCATCCCTCCCTCCTGCTCCTCCTCGGCCTTCCCTCCCTTCCTTTTTTCCTTGACTCTTTCCTTCCTCTTCTTTCATCTAAAATTTGAGAAGTGGATACACTATTTCACTTTTGCAGTGTCTGTTTTCAACAAACATCTGACTTGTGTACATTTCGTGTGGCGGATGTAAAAAAAAAAAAGAGGCAACAAAAAAAGAGATCAGTCTTTGATCAGTCAAAGAAGAGTGAAAGGTGGAAGTGAAGGTGAATACTGAGGGTGAAAGGTGAATACTGAATGAGACTGATTGTCACACAATGGAAGGTCTGGACACCAGTTGAAAAATACATCAAAGATTATCTGGTACATACAAATGGGTCAGGCGGACATCTCCACCTTCTGCCTGCGCTCTATCTACCGTCTGTGCTGACAGTGACGGGACTGAAACCTCAGAAGAAATACAGACTAAACCAACATTTTTCTCACTTTCCGATGATGTTGTTCCTCATTTTATCTACAAGTCCCTTGGAAACCCCTGACAGACCCCTGGGACATCCTGAAAACCCCCGTCTTCTCTGAAAACAACCATGTAACTGAAGCTAAACAGAGGGGACTTCAGAACTGAACGGTGCACAGGTGGATTTCATCACATTCAGAGGCCCCAAAACTGGCACAAGGCAGCAAAAGGTTATCAGAGAACACAAAAATACAACTGAACGCACGAAAACATCACACAGCCAGTTAGATAATGAAAATGGCGAGTAAAAAGTAAAAGCTTTGCTGCCTTCACATCCGTTGTACATGTTGAACTCCTGAGGGAAACAGACTAGAGAAGAGTGTGATGAGCTAGCTGGTTAAACACTCTGAGCATTAGCCTTTTCAGCCAGGTTTCATGATGCAAGGTAGCTTTTTTTTTACTACACCAGCCAGTACAGGTAAGGTTAACTTTTAGAAAAAGCTGGTGAAACTGGCAAAATTTGAAGAAAGAAAAGTTTCCACTCGCTTTTGCCTTTGTTGAAAAAGAGTTATTAGGTAGATGGAAACACCTTTTTCAATAAAGCCCCACGACTGAAGAAGAAGAAGCTGTTTCTGCAGACTAAAGCATCTCTTCATCACAGATCTGATTCAACAAATGACTATGAATACAAATGAATGGAAACCCAGGAATTGATTGGATTGATCGGTGTTCTTGATTAATAAATGACATATCAGATAGGGGTTTTCACAGGAAACAGAAAACAACTGGGTTTGAACTGAAAATAGCAGCTCAACAGACTTGACTTAACTTCCCTTCTGTTATTATTTTACAGAAAAACTACATCATTTAAGAGAAATTCATACAATGAGATCTCCTGACAGATCTCTGGTCAAGCTTGCGCACGTCTAGATCCTACATTTCCCATAATGCTTCTCAATAGTGTCTTTTTTTCTGCCCTCCTTTCCTGTTAAACCCACATTCCTTTCAAACTCAGCATCGTCGTCCCTGACCCCAAGATGGAGAGAATTTTCCCTTAACACACACAAATACACAACACAGGAAAAACTGGTCCCATGATGTGAAAGTAAAGCATTCCAGCACTCAGAGGACGACACAGTTGTAGTCTGTTTTGAGTCTGTGGAGAGAATCTGTGGCAGCCTCAGCAGACTGAGAATGCAGCTTGTTAAGGAAACAGGTAAACATTTTCAGTGCTAATTTGCTCCAGTTTGTTTGCCATCAGGCCAATTTGTATTGTTGCAAAACAAACTCCACATCCTTCCACAGGTGAGATTCATAAAGTGTGGCTGAAAACAGCAGCAATCCAATTAATTCGCACTTAACATGTTACAAATGTGTGTGTGTTTCATCTTCTGAGAGCTCGCTGTTATTTCGCTGGGCTGCGGTTATTTTTAAAATATCCACAGTGAGAAAAGTGCTATGGAAATAATCCCCAGGACAGCATTTTTCCTCGTGATTGCAGGTAAAACACTGGTGTGGAGGTACGAGGCACACTGAGAACACAGCCACTGGTCCCAGTCCTCCCATTAATTTCAGTAAACAGCAACCCTCTGTGGTATTTTATTCTGGCTCTTTATGTGATAGTTACCAATATGTACACTGATTAAAATGCCTTTTGTGAAACAATGTTTAGCTCAGTAAAAAAAGTAAAATGTCCAGGTCAATGTGAGTGTGTGGTGAAAGTCCAAATTTGTCTGTGCTGACCTTTTTTTTGGGCACAGCCAATCACAGTTGACCACTGCTTGAACTGAAAGATGGATTTTATATTGAGACCAAGTAAACAACACATTTCCTTGCCAAAATGAAGATGCAGTCACTAGGTTTGCTGGAGAGCACCGTTTGAGTCTCTGAAATGTTGCCATCTACTGCTAGCAACATTAGCATTGTAGCTAAGGTGGCCTCATTTGGAAGTGCAGGTCATGGGATGCAGGCTGGCACAAAAGTGCTTTTTCCCAATGCAATCATCACAGAAGAAGCTGCTGTAAATCAATGAATGCACATTTCAAAAGGTCACAAACACTCTGAAGGGACTAATGGGAAAGTCTTGATTTACAGAGAGAAGCTGCTCCATGTTTCCAAACAGCTCCTTTGGTGGTGCAGCAGCAGCGTAGCATGCATGCTACGCTCAGGGGGGAGGAGGTTGGTTTACAATAACTACAAGTGTATTGGCAGGGTCTGTCATACAGACAGGGAATGGTTAGTTAATCAAACACAGACATGCACATGGACTTCAACACACTCAAACACACACACGCACACACACACACACACACACACACACACACACACACACACACACACACACACACACACACACACAGCAGGGACTCCAGAGGTTTCAGGGACCAGATGTCAGAAGGGCAGAGCGTGACACTTGACTAAGAACAGGCCTCACTGGAGAGTGTGTGTGCGGAGTCAAAAGCTGCTGCACTCTATAACTTCATTGATCTCAAGAAAACACCCACACCCACTTACACACACATATACACACACGCACACACACTAAAGTGAAGGCTTCCCTTTGAAAACCACATAATACATGTCTGGGCACGAACGAAAGAGAGCTCTGCTGCTCTGTCTAAACACATTGAAGCACGTCCGTGTGTGTGTGTGTGTGTTTGTGTGGGTGGGTGTGTGTGGGTGTGTGAGTGTGTGTGTATTCGACTGTTCAAAATGACAACAGCAATCATCTAAAGACAAAAGTGAATTACGTTCCAAACAGACCGCTGGTCTTCCTGAAGGTTTTCAACTGAGCTCAAGCTCACAAACACTGTTCATCCAACACGTCGAGGGTGTTTTAGTTTCAGTCACGTGTGGTTATGAGGACAACTGCAACCTTGGGCTGCTCATTATAAATGACACAAACACTGATGGCAATAGAAACAAACAAACCAAAAAAATGATTATCCCCACAGACCACCATTATTAAAAGACATCTGTAAGACTGTTGTTGGGAGACCTCCGACTTCAAACAAGATCTGTTATCACTCTGACACTAATGCACATGTGGACTGGGCTGCACCATGGGAAAGACAACTTGGAAGACAAAAACGTCATTGGTTAATATGCCAGGTGGCTAACTTTCATTGAAATGAATGGCCGCCATGTTGGAGCACAGTATCCATTTCTCATAATACATCAGTGAAGACGGCTGCAAGTTAATCTAACAACATACGTTTAAACCATGCAAAAAAAAAAGGTTTTGCAAATGTTCAGGAGGTAATAAATGCAGCACAACACTAAATGTAAGCAATTCTGCTTGTTTTGTAATCCTTGCTATCATGTAGCCTGTAGCTTTATCTATTATTGCTAGAAAAAAAGGCAGTTACATTTCATTTTTCAAGATTAAAAACAACGATAAGCTAAATTTGATCGACTTGTGCAAACAAAGGCCGTCTCTGTGAATCACACTGAAAGTAAACTCTGGTGTGTGTGCGTGTGTGTGAATGTGTGAGTGTGTGTGTGGCTGTCAGACCCCATAACTGCAATCATTATGTCAACAGAGAACAGAACCTGCTGCTTCAAATTTCACATTATTACTATTAAGAGAACTGTGGTCTGGTATACACACTCTAACACACACGCGCAAAAACACAAATGACCATGCTGAACAAAACCCGCATTCATGTAAGCTCACAAACACACACAAAGACAAAAAAAATCCGAGTGGAAATCAAAGGGATTTTCCATCATATACGTCACATACAACTAGCAGTCTCAGAAAAAAACTACGACTGATTCGCGAAATGGAATTTTCTGATCTAAATGCAAACTAGTGTTTTTTAGAAATTTGTTGTGAAACACTGAGTCAAAGTGCAGCGAGGCATGTAGCTCAGTGCTGCAGCAGGATCCTGCAGGACACGCGCGTCACAGGCTGTTATTACTGTACTTTACCATGTACGCGCGTACACCATGTTCCAGTAAACTATGTCTTTAAATATGGCACTCAGCTTCAGTTTGAGTTTCAGTTTGGCTCGCTCGCTCTCTGTTTCCCAGCCATTCACTCACTCACTAGTAATTTCACTGTCTTCTAAGGAGGTTTGTTCAAGGTGGGTTTTGGTAACATTGAAGAAACTAGAGAGAGAAAGCTGGAAGTATTCAACCAAATCCCACGCCATCTTCAGGGCTCTGCCAATGATTGGACGGGCTTATTACAGGACTGCGACGGCCACACATACTATTATTTTGTCGGCTTAATGTTTTGTAAAAGTTACATTTTCTTATATGGCTTTTAAGCCACCTGCATTTACCAGCCTGAGTACTCAGGGAAAAAAAAAAAAGGTCGTTCATTAACATATTTCATCCTAGTTTTGTTCACAAAATGACCACTACACTAAGCTAAAAGGATGAACGTGTGAAACATTATACCTGCAAACAATATTATAAATATGAACATGCTGATTATATAGAGAGACTGCTGAGATCAGAAACTATGCACACAGACAACAAGCAGCCCTGAAGAAGAGAATAAGGAAATAAGAATATGATAGTGGAGCTGCAGAATCATTTCAAGATCAACTTGCTCATGGCAGGAGCCCTGTTTGACACATTACTAAAAATCCTGAGAGTTTACACCAGAAACAACTAATAACTGCAATCCAGTTCATCCTTGACGACAGCACAAACCAGCCACCGTTACAACGCATGACCCCTAAAGGTAACCTCATTTTAAAATGTGCTTTCTCTCCTAATTCATATACGCAGAGTTCACTTCACACATCGCCTTCGTGATCGACTCCAAAAATAACAGACAGAGGCCTTACGACCAGATTTATGCAAGATGGACCCAGCATGTATATTCATTAACACATACACGCTCAAACACACGCACACATTTCAAACATGCACAGCTACAAATTAGAAAGAGCTGAGTAAATGTGGAGCAGGGCTGGGGGTGGAAGGTCTGCAGCCGTCTGAGCGTGGGCTGTGTTTGGGAAGGAGAACAGTCACTACTTGTTTTATTGCCTCATGATGTACACCTGCAACGACTGAGGAGGAGAAAAAAAAGAGGCTGAGGGCAGACAAAAGGCTTACATCTAAGAGATAGAGAGAGAGTGAGAGGTAGTGTGGGAACGCCTGTGTGTGTGTGTGTGTGTGTGTGTGTGTGTGTGTGGAGGGGGGGGTCTCAGGTTACATTCTTACTCACAGACAAGCTGCCAAATGAAACCGTGTGTGCACATGTAGCTTGCACTCTACAACACACACACGTCCACATATAGGATAGTAGCCTGAAAAACATATTTGCTCAGGTTTAGGGCACTTGAATGCACAATATGGCCAAAAGTATGTGGACATCCCTCACATTCTTTGGTGTACTTTTGATTTGGATCTCTTTCTCGTGGTTTAGGCCCAATAGTTCCAAATTTACTGCTAGAACACACAATGATATACAGTGTCCTCAGTTTGTGTTTGAAAGCCCCGATATCAATCTCATCCAGGACCTTTGGGATGAGTTGAAACACCCACTGTGAGTCAGACCTTACACCCAACATCAGGATTCAACCTAAATACTCTTTGGGGCTGAATGGAAGCAAATCCGTGCAGCCAGGTTTCAACATCTGGTGAAAAGACCTGACTGAGGAGTGGAGGCTGTTGTAGCAGCATTAGAAAGAGATGTTCAAAAATCATATTTGGGTGTGCTGTTTGGTTGTCCACATACTTTTGGCAATGTGGTGTGCTGAAAAGAAAAGTCTGAGCAGAGTTAGGACGGAGCTCAGACCTGGCAACCCCGCCGTGAGGAGAGGACCTTCGAGATGTTGTGTGCCATCACTGCACTCAGTAGTTTGATGCTGTTCAAAGCCACAGTGTTAATTTAAACAAGAGGCGAAGTAAATCATGTACATGGGACAGTTCTGGGGTTGTTGCATGGCAGATTTTTATCTTTTTTTTTTTGACGGAGCGAGGCTAGCATATTTCATCTGTTTCAACTCTTTGCTAGTCTAAACCTGTTTTTTTTTTTTTCTTTTTTTCCCCCTGCACAAGAGTGTAAGACTAGAAGATTTTTTTTTCCAAGTTCAAATAAAGGTTGAATTCAAATTTCTGTCTAAAATTCAGGTTAGGGCCTATTCAGCAGACAAGGTAACAACTCCACAGGTCTTGTAGCCTGAACACTCATCCAGTGAAGGAAAGAGTTTATGGAGGAAAGAGCGAATGGAGCTCTTGCTTTCCTGGAAGTATGGTCCTGCCTCAAGGTGAACATTTACTGATCTTTGCTCCAGATTCCTGCTTCTAAAACACAGATAATTTTTTTTTCCACAGAGGTACCAGGAATCACTCATTTTGGGCAACATGGTGGTCTAAAATTAAATTACTCTGTTCAAACAGGCGCAGAAATACAGTCAGCTCACCCTCACAGACTTCATCCCACAGACACGCTACAGTGACAGACCCTTGGTCTCGCCTTGCCTCCCCTCTTACAGAGCCACTGAAGCAATTAGTTCTGCTTCCTCAGTCCGCACTGAAGTATTTAAACCTCTGGCCACACCCAGAGCCTTCTGTCTAAAAGAGTTACGCCAGTGAAAAAACAACAAAAATGCCCAGAGTCCCTCCCTTATATGTACATGCTGAGTGTATGTTTAATCAGCTGATGTTTTCAAGCATTTTTTTTTTTTTTAATAGAAAAACTCTTCTGTCCAGAATAATAGTATAGAATAATAGAAAAAAAAAGTAGAAATCCTGGGATACACTCTTGAAGAAATGGGGTTGTACAAATGACCTTCATTGGTAACTTGGCTTGATTGCGATACAATTGAAAAAAAAAAAAAGTTAGATGTCCTGAACCCTCATGGAGACAAACTGGTACAGGCCTAGTTTTGGAAACTGCGTTCTTAGTTTAGTGAGGAAGAACTTCACTGACCTTAACCCAAATCCAACACCTTTGAAATCAACTGAAACAATGTGAGCCAAACATATCACTCAACATCATGTTAGCTGAATTATAACAAATCCTTAAAGCCAGATTCCAAAATATGGTGGAAAGCCTTTCCTGATTAGAGGAGGCTGTTACAGCTGGAGATGAACGCCTGCTGTCTTGGAATGACATGTTCGGTTATCGGTGTCATGGTCTGGCGTCCATAAACATTTGGCAATGTAGCGTATGTCTTAACATTTCACGGATCAAATCTTTAGTTTCAGCTTTTGCAATCACGGCCTTTTGGTTTTGGATTGGCAACCAACATAAAAAAGCACAATAATGCAAATGTGTTTGTATTTGTTTTGCAGAAGTAGGTGTCACATGCTTCCAAATGGTGGTTATTTCTTTTAAAGCTCCAGTGTTGTAAATCTTGTTGATATACACCTCTGCCTTCCAAGAACACAGCAGCAGGGAAACAACTTCATAAAGCCGCATTTATTGGATAATTGGTCCTTCAAATGGCTTCAAGCTGTTGAAGGATGGCCATCCAACAGGCAGCAGGCCGGAAAATGGGAGAAAAGAGGAAAGTCTCGGGCAAAAAACAAAAACAAAAACGCAGTAATGTCCTCTTTAACGTCCTTTTAACCAAAGGCTAAAAACACTGTGTGGAAGTGAAGGTTTCACCCTGAAGTTATTACAGACACAAAACTGTCAAATAAGACAAACAGCTGAAAATACACAACTCAACTTTTTCAATGAACATTTCAATGTGCATGAATACTTCAGCAGAGTGCAGCCAGTTTACAGGGTTAACAAAGAGCTTTTTTAATATGATGCTGGTACAGACAAGTCTTTCTGTGGCAAGTCCCACTCAGGTTTCATGGTTGTCCCAGCAAGTCCGAGTCAAATCTGAAGGGTATCAGATCAAATCTCAAGTCAGGTATGAAGACATTCAAGACAATCTGCGTTATTTTTCAAGTTCTTTAGGTTAAATCGAAGTCAGTCCTATGTGATTTGTCCAGGAAGTGTCAGAACAAGGGTCAGGTGAAGTCTAGTGTTTTCAGACAAGTCCCAGTCGGTTGTCAACGCCTTCACGGTAGAAAGAGTCAAGTCAAATCTCAGTTCTGCCATGTGAGATAAGCGACTTGTTAAGTGAGACAAGTCCAAGTCAAGTTTAAAGAAATTTGACACATTTCCAAAACCCATCTCAAGTCAAGACAGGTCCAAGTCCAAGTCAATTCTTCAGTCCTTTATGGTAAGTCTAGTAAGTCAATTCTTTCCAGTCTCTGTATGCTGATCATTAATTATTTATTTCATCACATTTTCCTTTAGTAGAATTTTTTGCAACACTGATACAGAAGTCCTTTACCACACAGGTCTCATGAATGACAAATGATTCATATTCAAGGTGTGTCCCTCAGTTTAGGTCATCAAGTCAACTGTGCAGTTCAAGTCCAGTCTCAAGTTTGTTCAGAAAATGCTTAATGTTGACAGTGAACACTAACCGTGGTCACACCTCCAGCTATAGGTCATTGGTTTTATGAAGAAACATGAAAAAGAAGGCCGTAATAAAGTTTAGACTGGAGGAAACAGAGGCAGAGAGAGAATGAGTGGGAAGAGACAAAAAGAAAAGAGTAGAAGGGAAGAGTCAGAGAGAAGGACCGGATGAAAGAATGGAAAAAGAAAGAGTGAAAGGGGAAAAAGTGAGGTGGGGAGAGAGAGAGAGAGAGAGGGAGGGAGAAATGTTTGGAGTGAGAAGTTCTTACTATTCAGAGTCCTGACAGTGTGGAATGTGAGAGGGGAGATCAATGTGGTATCTCAGACACACACACCAACACTCTCTCGCACACACACTCAGACTGCCAGATGTTCTTTAGCCAATGAGGAAGAAGCAGTCTGGTCTCCTCAGGTCAACCCACATGTTTCTCAGACACACACACACACACACACACACACACACACACACACACACAGAGTCAAGATCTGACCTGTCTTCCTCTCATCAGCTTTTCTTCCTCGCTACATTCACTGTGTGTGTGAGTGTTTGCCAAAATTCACTATTTTATCAATGAAAGGTTCACAGATTGCAGCTCCGCTCTCTGTCCAAGGCTCTAACACTGGCACGATTAGAGCTTCAATGGAAAGCTGCTAGTTCAATCTACATATCAGCCGTTCCTTTATTTCTTAAGCATCACTGTGTCGTTATTGACTGCCCTTTAGCAAGGTGCTGAACCCAGCCGAGGCCGAATGTTCTGTGAATGAACCACGCAGCCAGGTATACAGTCAGTGTGAATGTTTCAGTGTGTTGATAAATAAAATCAAAAATAGGAATATAGTACAATATACAATGAAATATGAATGAGAAAATTATTCAAAATCAAGTTTAAAGATATAAATGTTAAAAACTAATAAAGACATTAAAACATAAATAATAAAACAACTGTTACTGGGGCTTCCTGTCGAATCTCACGCCTCCAGCAGCTTAAGCCAATCAAAATGAATCCTCTGGCGACAAACCTCAAGCGGTCAGAAGGGAAATCCACAACATCAGAGGTCAAAGGTCAAGATCAGCTCCAGGGATGTGTCGCTGAAGTGCATTTCAGCAGGGTTCAGTGTCTTTCTCTCTCCTGTCCTGCAGAACTCCATTAGAAAAATGTCTAAAACAAGACTAAACACACTGGGACTTTGTCAAATAAACTAGTTTCACGCTGGACCAAAACACCAATTAAACGTCAGGGAAGGAGATCCAAATTAACACAAACACAGCCAGAGATGGTGGCATAAATTTACTGCTGATATTGTGTGTCTGAGAGCGTGCGTGCTTTGGAGAGCTCATTTTTCCTTTTCTTTTTTCTTTTGTTTTACACGGATGAACAAAAACACAATAATGCCACACACACACACACACACACACACACACACACACACACACACACACGCACACACGACCATAACATGCATGCACACTTCTTTCTTTTTCTCTCCATTTCTCTCGGCCTCCATGAATACACACTTACAGTACACACACACACACACACACACACACACACACACACTCTCTCTCTCTCTCTGTCTGGCCCATCACAAGACCAGATGGCACTAGGGGTGTTCCAGACAATTTACAGTCTGTGTGTGTGTGTGTGTGTGTGTGTGTGTGTGTGTGTGTGTGTGAGTGTGTGTGCATGTACATGTGCATGTGTGCGTGTGTGTGTGTGTAAGGGAAAAAGGGGGTTGGTTGGAAAATATATCTCCTCCACACATACACACACATAAGCACACACTCATGTTACCATCACTTTTGGGGACATAACCATAACCATAACCGCTCCTTTCCTAACCTAACCTAACCTTAACTCAAGTCTGCACTCTCAGATTTAATGAGGTACGTTCTGGGGACTTACATTTTGTCCCCATAAGGAAGGCGAGTCCGCACAATGTGACTGTGTAAACAGATTTATGTCCCCACAATGTAGTAATACACATACACACAAACACACGCGCGGGCACGCCTATGCGCACACACACACGCGCACACACGCACACACACACACACACACACACACACACGCACACACACACACACAGAGGGACTTGGCAGTGCCACTCTGGTGCCAGTGCTGCCAAAGACTGAGAATAAAACAAAAGCCGGGACGAACCATCACGCTGCTTCCCTCCTCTATCCCACCCCTAACTCTGAAACAGATGGTTTAACCCGCTGATCTCTGTGGTGTGAAGGTTCAGTGTGTCTCTGGCAAGTCAACTCACATCACATTTGTACATTGAACAACTTCAACAAACTGATTCATGCAGAGACAATATACATACAAGTGGTGAGTCATGTGCAAGTTCACATCCATCTCAGTTGGAGATGAACAAGAAGAAATGGAGGGTAAAGAGGAAGAATACAATGAGAATGGAGAGGAAACAGGATGTTTTTAATTTATAATATACTACGCCTTGATAAATTCCTGTGATACAACATAAAAATGATTTTTGGTGTGAGCTGTGAAATGGGTTTGAGGCAAAACAAATGGAAGAAAAATCCAATTTAGTATCGCATCTTCTTCAGCACGTGGTGTGACGTGATTTCCTCACCATCTTCATCATTCATGTCCCCTCTCCCTCCATTTCCCCCTGCTCTTCAGCTCCTCTGCACTTCCCGAATCTACAGCCTTATGGCATAGTCACTGCAGGTCAGACGATTGTTATTTTCAGGATTCTCAGAAACGCCAACATTTGGCATGTGAGTTGTACAACACATGTTTCAGGACAGTTTTCACAGGTGTTCAACACTTGGCAGATATCTGTATATGAATGGACAGAAGAGTGTCAGTGTTCCAGGGATACAGGAACCATGTTGATACAGTTGGTAAATTCTGAGCAATATGGTGTTTTAACACCTGTATTTCAGGTCATTTGGTTGATAAATGATTGGAAAACTGGTTGGAAAAAAATGCTAAATTGTTGCCTCTTAGTTCTGGTGGAATTCACCCTGCAGCTCCATCTTCAAATGGAAAAGGAGATAAACATGAAGTCACATGAACTGGCACATGACACTGATCAGACAGCTTTTAGCCTGGTTGACAGATCACTTATGATAAGACTGTTTCATAAATAGTTCAACCTTAGCAAATGGACTAAGAAAGAGGAGAAATGCTTCAGCATTTTAACTTCTGCTTTGTTCCCACAAATGAACCACACTAGCATCCGCTGGCAAGCGCACCATGATCCTCCTTTTGAAGCAGTCTCAGTTTGGCTGTTTAGTCCACAGAAGAGTTCATCTGACAGCTTTCACACCTTCCCAATAGGCTGGTTGACACAAACTGGTTGCTTTGCTGCGAGTAACACCTGAGCCCCGTTTACCAGATATTTAAAAATCATATTATAGGCTATAATTATAATTTCTGCAAAGCTGCTCCATGAAACGTTTTTCATCCCCCAACTTCTAGCAGCTCCTTTTTGAGCAGTAACAGTGGATGTACAGACTACAATCATCTAGAAAACATCGAGACATGACGACTGGCCATCTACCAGGCTAGCTAATTGTTGATTTCAGTCTTTATGCTAAGCTAAGCTAACAGGCTGCTTGCTGTATAGCCCTGTATTTGACAAAGGAGTGATGTTGGACTATTGCTTTAATACCCTGAGAAAATGTGTAAATTGCATACTAACAGTTAAAACTGAACTTTGAACATCCTTGATTAGCTAAAATTTGACTAATCAAGGCTGTTTCATTATATTTTTGGTGAAAAGCATCCTTCTCTCTTTTTTGAAAGTTGTATGTCCTTCCTAGCTCACTTTTTTCTTTTTAGCTTACAACGAAAGAGAACGGCATCTCAGGACGCTTCACGCTAAAAAACACATTCAGCCTTGAGTCAGTACAAGCTTGTGTTTTGTGTTGAGGTCAAAAAGGAACTGGAATAGGAAACGCGGAATCGGAGCAGGATGTAACAGTAAATGTTGAAGGTTGAAAGGAAATACAAAGTAAGATGAAGAAAAAAAAAAGTCACATGACCACAGGAGAGTTATGCACTGAAAGTACCCAAACAGCTTTGATAGGAGTATAAATTAGAAAGTAAAAACTTTTTTCTGCAGTGACTGGCAACATTATGAGGACAATATGTGAGTCAACAACAGTTTGCTGGTGTAGCTGAAGCTGGGGACTTCCAAGGAGGGAGTAGGAGGAGGCGGATGAATGGGTGGAAGGGGAAGAGAGAGAACAACAGCAGGAGAACAAAGATGATGAGGAAGGCAAAGCAGGAAAAAGGAGGAAGAATATAACAGGAAAAACAGGAGGGAGAGACTGGACAAAAAAGAGAACATTGAGTGACAGGAGGAAGAGAAAGAGCAGGACAAAAGAAGAGAAAGGGGGCAGACATGAAAGACAGACTGATGATGGACAAATAAACAGAGCAAAGAAGGAAAAGACAGACTGAAGGTGGGAAAGAAAGAAGTATGATGATGAGGAAGCTGAGAGAAGAGATGGCAATGTTGAGAAGGAGGAGAGAAAGGAAATACGGAGAAGAAAGGAAAATGAGGCAAAGCAGGAAAAGAAAGCGGTTGATAGGAGGCTGATGAGGAAGAGGAGTAAGTTTAGTATGAAGAAGCGTAGATGGGAGAAGGAGCATTTAGGTGAAAACAGGGAGGAGGAAGAGGAGGAGGAGAAAGAGGGAGAAAATGAATATGTGAGGAAGAGGAAGAGTTAATATTAAGGAGGAAGATGAGTGATGGGGTGAAACTAGCGAGGAGGAAGAAGAGGAGGAAGATGAAGAGAGAGACAAGCAGGAGGTGATGGAAAAGGAGGTGAAGCATGACAAGTGGGGAGGTTAAAGAGTGTGTAAGTGTAAAATGAGGCAGAGAAGGAAGAAGAGGAAGACGGAGGAAGTGAAGGAGACTAACAAGGAAGAGTAGTCGGGATAGGATGAAGAACAGAAGGATGTAAAGGAGTAGTGACGGGGCACAAGCAGCGAGGAGAAAGAGGAGGGTAAGAGGACGAAGACGTAGGTGGAATCAGCTGCTCCGACTGCGACATGTGATTCTTCTCAATTAACAGCCACCATTTTCACAAAACACACTCTTCTGCCTTCACTTTAGCCACTTACGCACCTTCACACACACACACACACACACACACACACACACACACACACACATTCTTACTCTTCATGTGCCACACACACTGCAGACACTCCCAACTCCCAAAACAATTTAGCTTGTCACACACTTGCACTTACAAGCATAAACACAAACACACACACACACACACACACACACACACACACACACACACACACACAGACCGCCGCCTCCCAGAATAAGTTGGCTGTCTCTAATTGGAGTGGTGTTTGTTGCGGAGAGGTGTTGAGCGCCGCTGTAATTGCCAGGCAGGCTGGTTGACGTTCCCTGTCTCTTTATTTCTTAAGGACTGGGTAATTAGGCACGGTGACTGCGATTGTGCCGCCACCGCCGCCGGTACGAGTGAACAGGTGTGGGAGCGCGCGCCGAAACACACGACACCTCGCCGACGTCACAGACCGACCACGGAGAGAGGAGAAGGGCTTTTTACCGGGGACGAGGGGCCCCGCAGCCGTCAGGTTTCACCAAAAGACTCTGAAGATGGAGGACTGAAACCATATTCACCACAGGAGGGGAGGAGCAGGTATTCAGTCAACTTCAGCTGATTGGAAAAAGAGGAAACGAGCAGATTGTGCGACTGAGCGGGAAAAGAAAAGACACCGACACTTGTGAATAAAACTAATAACTCGAAAAGACTAATTGGGAGAGCAGCTTTGACCTGAATTCTACCATCAGCGTGCTAACATGCTCACAGTGACAATACCAACATGCTGATGCTTGGGAGGTATAATGTTCACCGCCATAGTTGGCTGTGTTGGCATGGTAACATGTGCTGATCAGCACTCACCACACAGCTGAGGCTGATGGGAATGCCAGTCAGTGTTGTAGGTATCTGGTCTTGGTATTTGGTAGATGAAGTGTGCGATCACCACAGCGTTCTGTGGGGAGCAAACACGTCACCAGATTCCATGGCGATCCATCCGATGGCTGCTGCAACATTTAACTCAAAACCACAAACGTCAACCTGTTGGTGATGTCAAAGGAAAAGTCTCAGGATCCACAAAGTCATTAAGATTCACCCTCTGGGGAACATGAATATCTGTACCGAACTTTATGACAATAGTTGTTCAGATAAGGACTGGACTGGCTGACTGATGCTGCCATCCCTGAAGCTAACTAGCTGCTAGCGTAGCAAACAGACCAACCTGAAGGCGCCATATGACTACTGACAGTGCCGGCATCTGATAACAACAATATCATTGGAATAATGAGGTGATATGAAAAGGTATTCAGACAGATCATCAGGCAACCAACAGTGGTCAAATATTTAGAAAATAAAAATTGCTGCAGATGTTGTTCATGTTCATCTTATAAAAAGGTCTAGAAAACACTTTGTTTTGTTTCTTCCTAAGCAGTCTCCACAGTTAATGGCTGGTTTATACTGTACTTTGAACATACAAATCAGACAGGTAACCCGCTGCAGGTGCACAACAGATGCTTCTAAAACAGTCACTTCTGACTTCAGACCAGCAATTAAACACTGGCTGCCTGTCGACATTGAGTCAACTTATCACAAGCGGTTCAAAGCAAAACACACAGACACCGAACACACACACACTCGTACAAAACACTGGAGAAACAAAACCGACAAAATGTCTTTATTTTATTCTTTTAACTGATTCTGACATCCAGTTACTGCTTTGGTGATTTACAGAAACATGATGTCTTTTCAACTGAATTTTGCTCATTTAAAACCAGTTTTGACCTGCAAAACAACAAAACCAACCAAAACTGAGAGACAAAGTAATTCAGAGTGAACAAACAAATGTAAAGCCAAAGCAAGCTATGGAGATCTCACCTAATCTAACTTCTTAAAATTAAAAGAAACCCACACCAGATCAGACTAAACAAACTCAAGATGAACTCAAACTACGGTCTGGATTACCAACTGGGCAAAGTGGTTAGCTGCCCTGGGTTACCAGACCCTAAGGGGCCCAAAGGTCCCATCACTGTGTGTCGGCTGGTTTGCGGTATTTTGGTTAATTGTAAACTTGTTGAAGAATAAGAGACACAACTAGAAACTGAAATCAACTGAAAGGCTAAGGGTCTTTAGGCAGGTCCTGCAGGACCACAGCCATGGGCCACTGGGGGCCCACAGCTTATCTCTTGCCACATAATGGCATATCTTGCCCTACTCAACACACTACAACTAACCAAAACAAGTTCAGAAGCCAAACTAAATGAATTAACTCAATAAAACTTAAGCCAAAGAGACCAAACTGAGCAAAATAAAAACTAATCTAAATTTAACAGCTCAGCCCAGCTCAGCACATCTCAGCATCGTCTTTGGGGAAAACATATGGAGCTCCGACTCGGTAGCGAGCCGGCCCGTCGAAGCAAGCGGCACGTCAATCTCCTGAGCTTTGAAAAAAATAAAATAAATAAAAAAAACGCAAATCCACGCCGAGTTCTCACAGACGCTAACCTTGAAATCACTGCCATTATTAGCAGAGTCATTATTAGCATTAGAAAAGCAAATGGGGCTAATAATATTTGCCATTATGGCTAAAAACGCCTATTAATCCCTAATCCGCACCACAATTAAGAGCATGGCTGGATGTTTTTGTGAGTCGTTCTGCATCTCCTTGCCGGGGAAACAAGACAATTTAACAGCCTCAGAGGCAGAGAGAAGGTGGGAGGGTGAGGTATTAAGCAACTGGTTCCTGCTCTCCATCTCTATTTTGAAAGCGATCAGCCGGGGTGTTTTTGAGTGACAGGCGTAACAGAGGCAGATTTGACTGGATAGAGACAAGAGGGTGGCGGTGGAGGCGTCGCTCGCTGCGTTGAAGCACGTTATCTGTCTCGGTACAAGTGCGTCAAATCAAATGGGAGAGGGGATATTATTAAAGCAACCCCCTTTTTTTCTCCGCTGTGAACTGTGACTTAATAAGCTATGCCAATTAGGGGAACAAAAATCAGGCATGCCATCGGGGCTGCATCTATCCTTGCCCAAATTTCTCTGCTAATGCGTGAAGCTCGCTGGCACGGGCGACAGTGCTGCTGTGTTTTTCTGTTTGGCTTTGACAGGAAGAAGAAGAAGAGGAAGAGGTGGAAGGTTGGACAAAAATAATGTAAAACAGGGTAAAGCTGATTGATTTCTCCATCGTCTGCCTCAGAGTTTTTCTGTTCCTCCAGTATGCAGTCAAAGAATCCCATGCAGAAGCCGGCATACTGTCTGCACATCCAAATCCTGATAAATCGGATCTGTGCAAATTTTAATGCTGTTTACTGAATTTCTGCTGTGCAAATCAATGATTCTCACCAAGTTGGAATTTAATACAAAGAACAAAATTTGATATTTTTGTTTGACATGCTGCTCTAATGTAATGCACAGAGTAAAACACGGCTGAAAACTACAAGTTAAAGTTTCATAATTCATGTTTGACTTGACAACATGGCGTCCAGCCCTAACTTAAGACTTGTCTCAAAACTACGGGTTAGATCATCCCGCTGCAACAAATACATGAAATGTGCATTAATCCACCGTTGAAAATAGTCCCCAACAACAACTGTTTGGGCACTGAGCCTTCTTTGAAAATTCAAACATGCATTTATGAGCCGTTTCAAAGATTCATGTTACCATTAAGAAGGAGATCCACAGACAAGTCAGAGAGCGTTGAGTGTGGACGTCCAAACACAGGCAGGTGAGGTTAATTGGTGACTGATTTGCTGTAGGTGTGAATGTTAAGTGTGAGTGGTTTCCTGTCTCTGTGTGTCAGCTGTGTGATTGACTGGTGACCTGTACAAGGTGTGCACCTCCTCTCATCCAGTGACATCTTAGCTTGGCTCTCAGGGATACGCAGGTAAATCCAATGGATGAATGGAATGATGGTCTGTGTGTTTGTGGGATTCATTTGAAAAAGACAAAGAATTTTGAGCACCTGATTTCTGCTATTTCCCTTCTTTTTTCTTTTCTTTCTTCATTGCTTGCTTCTTTTCCTTCCTTCCTTCTTATTTTTCTTCCCATTACTTTTCTTTCCCATCCTTCCATTGTTGTGTTCTCCCTTTATTCCTTCATCCTCCCTTCTTTCTTTCATTACTTCTTTCTTCCCTCTTTCCTCCTCTTTTTCTTCCATCTCTCCTCTCTTCCTTTCTTTCTTTCTTCCTTCCTCCTTACATTTCCTTTCCTCCTTATTTCCTTTCCATTCTTCCATGTTTCCTCATCCCTTCTTTCCTTCCCCCTTTCCTCTCTTCTTTCTCTCTTTCCTTCGTTCATTATTTCCTCTTCCTTCCTCCATCTTTCCTTTCTTCCTTCTTGGATCACTTCTTACCTTTCCTTTCCTTTCTTTCTTTCTTCCTTCCTTTTCTTGCTTTCTTTCAGCTGACACTTGAGGAAACATTTCCCCTATTTCGCGTTGCCAATTTTATGTTCCATGGCAACAGGGATGATGATTTGCCCTCCTGCCCCCAAAGTTCCCTTCCCATCCCCCTCTTTATTCCCAACTACACACACACACACACACACACACACACACACACACACACACACACATTCAAAATCTCTTCAAATCGCTCAGACACACATGTTTATGCTCAACGCTCATTCTCCTATGAGCATACGCATTTACACTCTCTCACACACTCATAATCACACCTCAGTCCCCTTCCAACACTATTGACAGGGAGACAAACAGCGGATCTGAGAGGTTATAACAGCTTTTAAAAAAAAAAAGAGGAAAAACACCAAAACCAGCCAAGACCTGAAATAGACAAGTGGCGGTGGCAGCGGTTTTGACAGGCAGAGTGAAGCCGCTCGCTGAATGGCTTCATCCAGGAGGAGATTAGAAACACACACAGAGTTTGAAGTGTGCATTATCTTTCCAGGGATGATCCCAAAATAAACAACAACAACGGCAAAATCTCCCAATAATTAAAACGCCTAATCCACTTCCTGGTTGGCGATGACCGTGGGCTGAGCGTGTCAGCCGGGACTCGTGGGGATTGTGTGGCGTTTATGTTTAGATGCTTTTGTGTTTAAAGGTGAATTTATAACCAAAAATACGAGGACTAGCATGGGATGAGGAGACGGCCTGAAAACTGAAATTTATGCACGGCATTGTGAGAAGCTTGTCATTTCAAAATTCAACCTCTACATGAGACACACTTGAAAAGAATGTCACTCCTTATCCTCAGAAGCATCAGATAAACCCAACCCTAACGCCTGCTTTGATTCCTCTGCCTCTCTCAATGACTGACATGTTATTTTTACACAATACTTTTCACGTTTCATGCTTTCATCCAGCCTCTTGTCTCCTTTATGTCCTAATTGCGCCTTTGATGCTGTCTTCTTTAGCCCTGTTTGGTAACCTCCACCTATTTTCCGGAGTATTTGGGGACAAACTGTCTTCTTCGTGTTTGGGACTTTCTGCATTGACCTTTGTTAATATGGAAGATTCAATGTGAGGATGTTATGTACATTACTGTGCTGTAGAGTCATGCTGGGTATCAAACCGCAACATGTATTTACCAAATTCTTCTCAAAGTAATTCAATGTCTTATTCTTGAAGGAGAGAGTTTTGGTAAATTTGAGATTTAAATTTAGGTTTTATATGATACATATAGTCTCAGAGCCTCTCTGTCATGCAGGTTATGCAGGTGAATATCAGTGCTAGAAGAACAGACCTTCCTATAATTAGACAAATTCTAAACCACAGTTACATTAACACAATAATAAACATCTCCACCAGGTCTATTGAATAACGTAGTACAAATTAAAAGTCTTCCCTTACACACACAGAAGTTTTTCCATGTCAATAAACTGAAATGGTCATTAGTTGTCAGTAGTCGGTTCCATTCATATTTATTGTGCAAACATTAACCAAATTTCCAAAAACTTGGCAAAAGAAAATGTGAGTTAATGCACATTTTCAGCCATGATGGTGGTAATAATATTAGGAGTTGAGTGCATCGAGATAAATGGTTAGTGCCACTGATTCTCCGGCCATGCTGGTGAGATAAAGTGTCATTTGAGACTAAAATGAATGAAAATCTGATGTAAACATGACATTTCTGTTTGTTTCATGCATTCACGTGAGGAAGGTTACAGTCTTCTAACAGTTCCGCACAGATCTGATGTTTCCATCAGCTGCAACTCTCCGTCTCTTCAGAGGATGCTCCTTCTCACCAGAAGAATGGCCGTATAGGTAGTCTGTGCAAGTAGGTTGTTACAATGCAAATTTATGTTGCAAGCTCTAGTGGCTGTAGTAATTCAGATGGGAGTGAGGGAGGAAGTCGAGGAAGGTGACGTAGCGTAAAGAGCAAGACAGTCTGCACGTGGAGGAGGTGGAGTGGATGGATGGGTCACACAGACACAGGAAACCGCTCTCCGTGTCTCATGTGAAACAGAAAGTCAACGCTGCCTTACTTTAGCTTAGGTAACATACACAAGGGTTACGCAACATCACCCAAACCACGATCTTTTCCTGAACCTATAAGACATTTCAGGAGAGTCTGGCCCACTCACTCAGCCGTTTAGGTATGAGGACGCGCTTCATGTCTGTTTCTGTTGCACTATGTTGCATTTTATTTTTAGCGATACACCAACTGTTCCACCTCAACCAAGAATAAAAACTAGTTTGTCACATTTTGACTTTTGAGGGAAATTCCAGCATTTCAGGTTTCTGCACAAATTGAAGATGTGCAGAAAAACAGGTGGTTGGAAACACAACCACCTGTTTTATCATGTTACAGCATGTTGAACCAAGCCTGCTGAACTCAGTGTCCCATCATTCCACTCTTAGGACAGGAGGAGCAGACTGGTTGGACTGTAACTGTTGCTGTACGAGGGGATCAAAGGGCCCAAATGTTCCAAAATGAAGCTCATATTATCTCACTTTCAAGAATTACACGTCACAATTTTAACCCGTTAAGGTCATGAAACTTTCTCAAATCCATTTCGACACCAACACCAACTACATGTTATCATTCAGGCAGAATAAAAATTGATCTTAATTCATGAAAAGTTAGCATCTTGACGCTACAAAGACTTTTTCGCTTCCAAATTTGCCAGTTTTGGGGCCCCTGGTGGCCTCTGAGCACCTGCTAAGTCCAATTTAGGCCTCCAGCCAATGCTGCTGTGCTGTCAGTTTTAAAAGGCCAAAGAAATGGATGTGAATGGATGAGATACGCTCATTAATCCCACGCAAGGCCATGAAAGTCTTGAGCTAAGTGGCGAGAAGAAAATACTTGACAGGAGTGAACATTGAACATCATGTTTCATCTCTAAACACATCTTTAAATGTTTTTTTTAAACTTCTCTGATATCTTAACCAAAGACGTGACTGTTAGCCTGAACCTGTGTGGACTCTGTTCAGCATCGGTGTGTCCCAGCCTCTGGCCTCGCCCCAGCCTTTTGAAACTGCTGCTCTCATGGTTGTGTAGGTCTATAGAGTTCTAATTAGCTGCATTCACAAACAGCGCCGGGCTCATCAAAATGCCGAGGCCTGTAGAAAGCCACAGCAGGGGTGAGCAGAGCACGAGCTTGTGTGCGTGTGTGTGCGCGTGTGTGTGTGTTGCATCCTTTACACGTGTGTGTTTAGATGTGTGTGCACGAGAAAGAGAGTGTGATCTGTGCACAGGGATGAGAGCATGTGTGTGTGACACCAGTGTGTATTCCTGTATCAGAAGCTAAAAAAAAATCCAAACAATCTAAAATGAAGATACACATCGAAGCAGCAAAGCGAGGCCTAACAACCGCTACAAATTCTGCAAAAACAGAGCGTTTTTTTCCAAAAATTGGAACATTCGTCGTCCTGCCTCACATTTGTATGCACAGCACGGGAGCAAACAACACCACCGAAACCGCAGAGCACAAACAACAACAACCACACAATGAAGCAGTAAACAAAGAAGACGTCTCGACATCTCTCTGTTTTCCAGCCAACAAACAAAATGGCTTCCGAACGCCGTTTAGAGGCAAATAACATGAGCGGGAGCACCATAAACAGCCCAGCTGTTTTCTGTGAAAAGCTTCCAGGAAAGATTTTTAAAAGAAAATATCCTCCTGCTCTGAAGGACCAGGTTTGAGCTCGTCTCGTACAGATGTTACAGAACATGACACGCATATACCATCAGACAATAAAATGCTGGAAAATACACGAGGGAAGTGCAGCACGATCAACAACCTGATGTATGATCACAGCAAAGACGTCAAATATGAAAGTGTACATTTGACCACGGAGACTAAATGGACCTGTTGGACTGCACAGCTTAGTATTATTTGTCATCCTTGGAATATAAATGTCCATATACTCAATATATAAGAATACTGGATATTAATTTAGCGACCTCTGCTTATCTGTAAGGAAGTCTGGTCATCAATTTATTCAAGCTAACCACCCAACTTGTACACCTGCTCACTAAGCAGCCCAAAAAACATACAGAAAAGTGTCTTTTGGATTTAAAATTGCAACACTTCTTTGGTTTATCTTATGAGGCATTTATGTGAAATTGTGTCAGAATTAATTTGAATTCTTAAGTTATGGCCTAAAATGTGTTTTGTGAGGCCCTAATCACCTTTGACCTTTGACCACCGAAATCTAATCAGTTCATCCTTGAGTCCAAGTAAGCGTTTGTGCCAAATTTGAAGAAATTCCTGAGAAATCGTGTTCACAAGGAGCGACAAATGGACGGACGGATGCTCACACTACACGATAACATAATGCCTCCAGCCATGGCTGTCACTGGGGCGGAGGAATAAAAAAAAAAAAAAAAACCACGAGCCACGTTTCATGATCACTGCATGATCGATGATAGAATATTGTTTTGAGTAGAACCACTCAGCCAGTAGAAAGATTTCACTCAACCTCCCCTACACATCTGCACATAGTTA